>NW_028317904.1:1375000-1527500 GCF_062004578.1 Staurois parvus
GACTTTGTGGCTTTCAGCTTGTAGTTCTCTGTGAACTAGTTTATTGATTCTTCCTGTCAGTATATCTGCTTGTCTGTACATCCCGTACTGGAAAGTAAATATACTGACAGGTCTGCTAGAGACCTACATGGCACCAGCAATCTGCTGATTGCTGGTGCAATGCTTTAGAGACTCCAGATACAAAAAATAATAAATGCGCTTTTTTTACCTGCAAAAAAATGTGCATTTATTATTTTTTGTAAAAATCTGAACGTATCCTTTAATTTGAAGGGATTTCCTCTCACTTCCTGTTTGACTATGGGACAGGTGGTGAAGGGAAATCTCCACAATGGGACACAGATACAAAAAAATCTGGCAGGGGTTATAACCCTCCCTTGCTCTTTTCAAAATGGAAAAGAAAACGTTTTGCCTATATTTCTACTTTAAAAATATGTAGTAAGGTGAAGAGTGCAGAAAATTTAGGATAGTAAATAGACTACCAAGGTATCATCTCAAAGTTCAAAGGCAAAAGGGAACTGTACATGTGTGGGATTTTCAATATACTTGTGGTAGTCATCCAATACACAAGTGAATACAATTTCTAAAAATATAAATTTTATTCCAATATATTAAAAATATTAAATCCAACAAAAACATTTAAAAACACAACCACCACTGTTTGTTGTATGTTTATTAGTCTACGCGTTTCACAACTTCCACTGCTTCCTCAGAACCAACAATGCATATAAGTGGTTTAAAAGGATCGTGAAGGTTATACAGTCATATAAAATCAAGTTCAAGATCTTGCTTTATATGATTGTATAATTTTCACAATGGTTGTGTTTTAATGCTTTGTTGGATTTAATATTTTTAATATGTTGGAATAAATGTGATATTTTTATAAATTGTATTCACTTGTTTATTGGATGACTAACAAAGGTGTATTCAAAGTTTCACACATGTACAGTTTCCTTTTGCTAGTTCTACTTTAATTTCAGTTTTAAAATAAGGGCTAACTAAACAGCTAGTACAGTAACAAGGATACACTGTGGTTCAGGGCACAAGAGATAACAGTATCTCCTAATAAGCAAATTTATGTGCATTTTCCCTAATATTAAGTGGCTGTCAAGTCTTGTTTCTGCAAAACTTCTATGGAGGTCTAAATGTAGCAAAAATCACTTGGAAACTATTTTTAGTACTTCCATCTACATGCAAAGCATTCCTGGCCTGTAACATTTATATATGCTATACACTGCAAAAATAAACAGGACAAGCCGGATTTGTTCCGTCCGGAATTTTTAAAAATGCTTTATGTTTACAAAGGACAGAGGACGTTGTGTAGTAAATTTCAGCAGTCAAGATTTCAGCATAAACACATGACTAACAATGACCATAGTAATAATAATAAATAAAAGATTTTAGTGGTACCATACGTAAATGTCAGCATAAACCTATAACAAGTCATGCTGGGATGGATAAATAGGGAGAACCTAAAGGCAGACCATACATTATGCAATTTTCTTTCCTTCAACCATGGGTTGAAAAGCAATTTGTTCGATTTTCCCCATGAAAACAATCAATGTCGATGGGGGATTTCCTCCCAATGTGCTATTGTGTTCTGCTGGCGAGGAGAGCAGGAATCTTTCCACACCAGCAGAATACAATGATCACTGCTGGCGGCTATAGAAATGTCAAAATAGGAAAAAAAAAAGCTGAGGGTGGTTGTACTGAAGTTGATTGATGGATCAACTTCAGTGCAATCAACCTGCCCATAAACGCATCCAAATTTGTCCGGTTCCTGCTGAACCATCCATATTTCAATCCCATTCAGGCCTGCTTACTGGCTTCAATACCCTTAATGTGGAAAATGTTGCTCCAGGCTCCCTCCAAGTGCTTTCACAATACCAAAACCCAGGGCATTGGCCATAATATCTCTGTTGTAATGCAGGATCAGAGTGTACATTGCCTCGTCCTCCAATACAGGAGAATCCATGTGACCATGGCATTGGATTTTGGCCTACATTCTGCAAATGGCAGCCATCATAACAATAACCTATAACATAGGGGCCCTAATACCCCAAAAAAGACATCTGATTTTCTGCAAACTTCTCTCCCATGCTTAAAGTATCACTTTTCTATAGGTGACCCATGTGTTCCAAACAAACTTTCCTCATGCATGCAAAACACGTATAAAAAAACGGTGTATTAATTTTTAGCACAATGCACTAAAAGTGATAAAAACATGGCATGTGCTTTCTAATGCACAGGTGTAAATGGACCCTTCAATGAAAGTTTTACTGTAATAAAAATGTCCCCAGCTTCACATCAAAGGTTCTGCAGAACTCTACATGCTTCCTTTCTGTTCTGGAAAAAAATCCACATCATGCACGCTCGCTTTCTCAGATCATCTTCCAGCGGGCTCCAGCTTCGTATTATCCTCCACGTAATCAAGAGGTGAAGACGTTCCATATCATGGAAAATGCAGGCTTGGGTTTCCCATCCTTTTACTGCATGTTTAAAAATAGACTTGCTGCAAGCTGTCGCAGAATGAAGTCTACATTTACCTTTGCCTGAATTATTAACGAGAGCCCATCTAAACATGATTGTGCAACTTACTCAGGTCAAATGTAGACTATTGTGTAACTCAGAGCTCCTTATCTGTGTACTCATAGAAAGGTGAGGAATGACGGACGTATGAGCACAACGACCATGAATTTATTAACACTGTGTACAGCCAAGCAGAGAGAAAAGAATAAAATATAGGTATTTCTGGCAGTTGAGTGTTTCATAGATCAAATCTGTAGTTTTCTTTTTAGGATGCAAAAAATTTCTAAACCTTCAATAGGCTGGATGTACGAAAGTTTCTGGTGAGAGCCATCTAAAAATCTTTTGCATATAGGGGTTGAAAATGAGTTTTGGTACATATGCCCATCACCACAAAGCATGTGCTGGTGTATGATGGAGAAATTTTTTTTTACTGAGTTAATAAAGTGGCTGCTTAGGAACGTAAACCTTTTGTGAGACAAACATGGAGGCTGCCATTGCCGAATTCCCTTTCAGCAAATGCCAGGCTATCATGCTGGTCTACCGGCATAAATACATTTGAGTTACTGATCCAGAACAAATATGCAGATCATGAAAGTCAAAATTCTTTATCTTTATGCTTGCTCTGGGCTAGTGACTCAGATTCAGAGATTTTGCTCAATAAACAAGCAACCTTTACACGCAATAGATGATCCTAAACATATGGTCACCAGCCAACTGTGAATGGCGTTGGAGATGATCCATTCCCTCTAACTGAAGTGCAAGCCATAATGGGTGTCACTGCAGGCTTCCTATAAGGCCCTGGCGCCCAGAAACAGCTGCAACCTCTTGTAGTTTCTACTGTTGTATCCTTCAATATTTACTTAGGCAAAACTTACCCTATCCTGAGCCATTAACATACACCAGAAATATGATATCCAAGGACAGCCTTGAATGCAAAATGTGCTACATACCTGTCCTAACCGGTATAGCATAAGTCTACAACATCCTGAGCTGCCTTACACTTGGATATGCATCAAAATAAAAGTCTATGTCAAAGAGTAATAATAATAATAATCATCATTTACCGTATCACCATCAATTTTGTTAATAATGATTATTACCAAATGATCTAGTGTGTTCCTAAATTCTTGCTAGAGCTGAAAACACGGGTTGATTTACTAAACCTTGAGTGTGCAAAATCTTGTGCAGCTCTGTATAGAAAGCAATCAGCTTCCAGTTTTTTTCTTTGTCAAAGCTTAATTGAACAAGGTGAAGTTAGAAGCTGATTGTGCACTTTCCAGCTTTAGTAAATCAACACCACTGTGTCTCTGCTTCACTGAAACTCCAAGCACTTTTACTTTAGAAGTAAAAGTAACTTTAGAAATTAAAAAAAAAATACTGAATATTATCATTTACGATATTACCAGTTCCTTCCTGGAGCATGTTTTTCTTTTATTAAAATTTGCATCAAATTCTCTAAACCCCAGGTTTTTTGAATGCACAGGCCAAGTAAAAGAAAAAGATAGTAGTTACAATTTTTTATGTCACACAAAATTTGGGCAACTGCTAATCAAATCTATATTTTTTAGGAAAAAATACAGTAAAATAAAGTTTAGTGCACAAACACAATTTAATGTTTTTAGTCCAAAACAAAAAGGACGTAGGTAGTGTCCAGAAAACAGATACCCAATATTTAAAACCTCAAAACTGTGAAAAATCATTGTACTTAAATTTATTAATGGGTGATGCTTTAAATGCCCTTACAGCTCAGTTTTATAGTTAACCAAAAAGGATGGACTTTGAATTATTTCTCTCACTGAGGTGCAATCATTTATGTACATGTGTTTGCATTCGTATGTGTGTGATGGGGCAATGGATGTTCTTTTTTAGAATTATATATTTGACACTTTTTTGCATTGAAAGCGGCTGTAAACCTTTGAAATAGAAATATATCCTTCTATATATAATGAGCATATTCTCCTATACTGTGTACTTACCCCTATCCAAAGCACTTGTGTTTTCTCTCTCCATTCTTTCTCATTCCTCACTTCTGACAGTCTGTGTGGACACCAGATAATCCTGTGAGATGGCCCCGCTTCCCTCCAGCACACAGAAGGTGACTCACAGCTTCGGTTGTGCATGTTTGCATGGATGTGTCCATTCCCTCCACTCAGGTCTCAGAACACACTCAGCTCTCTGCTCTATGGTGTGCAGTGTGTGACATCAGATCCCCACCCCCCTGCCTTCTGGAACTGAGAAGTGTCTAAATTTTGTACTTTGAAGGACTGTTGAGGAGAGGGGGCTCCAGATCAACAGGTACAACTTATGCAGAAGTATCGCCCGAGGCTAGTCATTTCAGTGGGTATATGTAAGGGTTTACAAACACTGTACCTCTATTTCCATCACAAGCGGCACCCAAGAGTCATGTAAATAGAAGCTCTACAGTCGGCAAAACCACTTTTACAGAAAAAGCCAGTGAACTTCTGGTGGCATCGGCAAAACTAGCTACCCCCCCCCCCCCCCGGTCAAAAAAAAAATTGTCCAAAAGTGCCAGAGGAAGGGGAGGACATAATGCAAAACTTCCCTTTTAGAGGGAATTTCTGCTTTAACATCTTGTGGCATAAAAGAAGTCCTGCAGGGGATGGCTTTAATATGGAGATGAGTACTGCAGCCCAAGCTGCATTGTTATCTTGTAAACAGCCTCTGGGCTAATTTAAATAAAATACATAAAAACAAAATGACCCAGAGTTTTGCAGTAAGCATTGTTGTAAACATTAGCAGCTCTTTGAAGGAATAAAAATGTTGTTGTTAACCATTACAAGCCTTTAATTATAGTAGCTGTGTGCGATCCAGAGTGCAGAGATATTTTCTTTCAAAGAGTTCAAGTGCAAATTCCACCCCACCCGCTTACCAGAAAATGTCCCAGGTGTAAACAGGGCTGATCTGTAGCGAGCTGCTCTGCTGGGAAACTGCAGAACAGGGCATGGTAAGAATGTAATGGAGAAATGATCAGCTACAGGAAGTCTACAGGCAATTTCGGAGTGGAGCCCTTTCCATCATTGTATGCATATGTGCACGGGGAATTTATTTATTAATTAATTTATTACAAGTACTTATAAAGCGCAATCAATTTACACAGCACTTTACATATTTATTGCACATTCACTTCTGTCCATAACCCTCAAGCAGCGTACAATCTAAGGTCCCCAACTCTCATTCATACATAAACATACTGGGGACAATTTAAACAGGAGCTAATTAACCTACCAGCATGTCTTTGGAGTGTGGGTGGAAACCGGTGTACCCGGAGGAAACCCACACATGCACAGGGAAAACATACAAACGCAGGTAGTGCCATGTTTGGGATTTGAATCAACAACCCTAATGCTGCTAGGGGGAAGTGCTAAACACTTAGCCACTGTGCTGCCCTATTTTTTTGTTCTTTTTTTGTTAAAGCCAGCCATAGACTGTTCGAATCTCAGCCAGTTCAGCAGGAACCAGCTGAAATCCGAACCATGTATGGGCAGCTGACTGTACCTAAGTTGATCAACGATAAACTTGGATACAACCAACATGTCGAATTTTCCATATGATTTATGACATAAAACACTGACTGTGTTGATGGGGGAATTAACGATTTTCTTCAGGAAAGAAAATAATTTCATCTACAGCTGGCTTAGGACTTTCTTTTCTCTTTCCACTTTATTGCTATAATGAAGGAGCTGACAAGGACACTGGGGTGGGCTAAACGGACTCTTCAGAACTTTGTACCTGACAAACTCTACCAGGAAAATGCATTAGGACATAGATGTGAGCTATGCTGCTCCGAATCTGAACTTTGTATCACACAAGATCTCCAAGTGACACAAAAGAAATCATTATCTATCAGTACCCCTCTACTGGCCGATCAACCACTTATAAATTATGTGCCTGGCAGTAAATCACAAAACGTTGATATGAGATAGCAGCTCTGTCCACCCAGCACTCAATCTCTTGAAGGCCCCATGGGACCAAAGTAGCCCCATTTCTTTGATTTAAACTGTATGTATAGTATAACCAACACTTTTTTTTAGGTCTGGATGATGAAAAGATAAACTTTGGACACGTCAATTATTCTTGCTGTTTGCGTCCTGTTGGAGAGAATTCTTTATCCTGGAGACATAGAGGAAGCGAGATTGAAATCCAAGGGGAGGGGAATTCCCCTCACTGGAGCATTCTTTGGTGTGTATGGGTAAGAGCCCCGTGCAAAAGTTCACCTCATTTGAAAGACTTTTTGAAACATTTAAGGTTAAAGGCACCTGAACAAAGCCTGCGCTTTGGAAAATGAACAAAAATGAACAAAAAAAAGTGCAACGTACTTGCAGTGCCATTGTTTCTTAACGGCACCCCATACGCAGGTAGCAGTTGAGCGAAAGAGGTGGCAAAACTAGAAACCTAAAACGCGCCTGGCTCAGTGCCAAACAAAGTACATGAGCTACTTTTGGCATGTTAGTGGCATGTAGGGAAGCACATTCAAGTGAACAAACGTTCCCAAAAAAACAAAACAACACAAAAAACCACATTACGTTGTGTTGCTCAGATGTGAATGCAACCTAAGAACTCACCCAAGCAGGTACCACCACTGAAAGACTGGCCCTCACCTCCAGTTCTGGTGACAATTCCCAAACTTTTATATTTCTCATCACTTTCCATCTCCCTGACAATGGTCACCAGGTCATAAAGAGAGTGAAATTTCCCCAGCAGGAAAGCAATAAAAACCGGACAATAGTTTTAACCTTTTCCCAACCCATCCAAAACAAAAAAACGATACACTTTATTACATGTATTCCACCTCAAGTTTCATGTAGCCTAAAATGGCAGGCTTTATAAAATAGAAGTTATATCAACTCTGTTATCCCCTAAACTAGTTATATTTAGACAAAAAGGCCTTATTAGGCTGCACTTTGTTGTGTTTTTTTTTCTTTTTAAACTTATTTTTAAAAAACTGAAAAACACTTCCCAAATCTTCCTCCCAAGATATCAAGTCGTCACCTAACAGCATATTTCATCTAGATCCAGGAGATGGCTTAGAGGTCTACACTATATATGAGCAAGCTGGCCGTGATCTGAATTGCTGCGCGCATTACTGCAGCTCTGAAAAGCAGCCACTGCACTGGAGAGGGGCCCTTGGGTACCACATAAAACAAAGCAGATCCTGCCCCTATTCAGCAAAGCAATCTGCTCCGTTTTCTATTCCATGTTTGTGCCAGATACGGCAGAGAAAGCAATAGAGTTGGAGCTGCTTCTGGCTTCAGCTTCCTCTGTCCACCACTGTCAAAATCGAGAGGAAGGAGTAAGGCTATTAACCCTAGGTTTTCTGGGGTTAGCAACCAGGTATATAGGCAGTGAAAAGGGCTTTCCTTGCTTAGATTTAGGCTCTGCCCGTGTAGAGTGCTCACTACACGAGCAGAGTAAATTATGTACACGTTCTGCCAGGTTATTGGTAAACAGTTCACATCCTGCATGCCAGGTCCAATCTGGTGGGGATCTGAGGCAGTTTTCTATATTGAAAATGAGCATAATTATTTTGTTAACTGGGCATGGAACCCATGCCAGTTTCTTTTTAGGACTTTAATGTCACTTTAAAATGGTTGTAAAGGCTCAAGGTTTTTACTTTCTCTGTGAAGCCTCCCCCCCAGCCCACCCTAATAGTCACCTAAGCCCCCTCTCAATCCAGCGATGTGCACTGGGGTCATGGTATCCCGGGACTCCCTCTCCTCATCGGCTGTCAATCACAGCCAGTGAATCAATGAGAAGAGAGAGGGGGCTGAGCCGCGACTCCGTGTGTAAATGGACACATGGAGAAGCAGGTGCCCCCATAGCAAGCTACTTGCTGTGGGGGCATCCAACAGGAGGGAGGGGTCAAGAGCGCCAGCAGGGAACCTGAGAAGAGAAGGATCTGGGCTGCTCTGTGAAAACCACTGCAGACAGCAGGTAAGTATAGACATATTTGTTATTTCTTTGAAAAAAAATAAGTCTCTAGAATCAATTTAAGTGTTTTGATTTGATCGAAAGTGAACAGAAAAAAAAAAACAAAAAAAGTGGGGGTTTAGCTTTAAGATACAGTCACACTGTGGCTGTCGAGAATCACTGGATTCCCTACTACCAGTTCTAAATGCTACCTGTTTGTCCAGGGTCGGCATTTTGGTGACATTCTGGCCACATCTAGTTGGACAGTTTGTATGTGGTTACAGCATCCAGATGCGGGGTTTAACCACATGTGAACACAGCAAACTATGCACCCCTGCATTCCAGTTTTGTACACAAATTGGAGCTTCTACATATGAATTAGTGAATATTCTAAACATCTCTTTTCTGAAATGCACATCATTTTTTAATCACTTGCCTACTACACTTGTACCCCCTTCCTGTCCATGCCGATTTTCAGCTTTCAGCGCTGTTGCACTTTGAATGACAATTGCGCGGTCATGCAACACTGTACCCAAACAAAATTTTTATCATTTTTTGAGACAGATAGAGCTTTCTTTTGGTGGTATTTAATCACCACTGGGTTTTTTTTTGTTTGCTAAACAAACTAAACAAGACTGAAAATTAAAAGAAAAAAAAAGTTTTAGTTTCTGTTAAAAAATTTTGTAAATAAGTAATTTTTCTCCTTCACTGATGTGCGCTAATGAGGCTGTAGTGACGGGCACTGAAGGCTGCACTGATGAGGAGGCACTGGTAGGTGCCACTAATGGGCATTGACAGGCATCACTTGTGGGCACTGATAGGCAGCACAGACGGGCACTGGTAGGCACTGATATGTGGCATTAATGTGCACTGATGGGCACTGGTATGTGGCATTGATGAGCACTGACAGGTGTCACTAATGGGGCTACACTGATCATCAGTGCCCTGATTGCCGCAACACGCGTCCCCAGGGGCATGCATGTGCAGTTAGAGTGGGAGGACGTCATATGACGTCCTTCCAGAACGAGAGAACTGCTGCCCGTCGGTCAATTCCTTATATGGCAGGCGGGAGGTGGTTAAAGCAGTATTACACCCAAAACATCATATATTGCAGCATACTAATCCTTAGATACGGTGGCTATATTAGTTTTTTTTTTGGCTTTTTTCCTTCTGTTTTCACCTGATGATCTGGCCAGTAATACACCTCCTGTTATTACAGGAGATGTTACCAGCCAGATCACAGGTAAAAACAGAAGGTGAAATCTGGTAGTACATCTAACACTCTCTTCTCCCGACTGACAGAGCTGCTGTACTAAGGTATCTATGTTGCTCTTTCATCCAGAGTGGGGCACTCTATTGAGCAACATAGATACCTTAGTACAGCAGCACTGTCAGTCGGGGAGAAGAGAGTGTTAGATGTACTACCAGATTTAGATACACTAACAAACTGAAGCCAGATTTCAGCTAACACTTTATAAGAAATTACAGCAAGTTTTTTTCCTTTTGGGATAAAGATTTTACATAAATAAATAAAAATTGACCATTGTAAGCACCCCTGTCAGTGTTAAAATGGTTGTCTCAAGCCTCTAAGTGCTACATTTGCAGGACAAAAAACAAAAAGATTTACCAGATGAAAAAAAAACAAAAAAACCTTTATCAACAAAAATGAATGCAGCCATCACATCTATGAATTGGTAAGCTGCAATATATTAAATATTTGATTTAGGGTTTAATAATGCTTTAAGTATACAAATTCTATTTGCAGAATACTATAGGAATGAACAAACATACGGCAGCCTATACTGTAAGACTCAACAAAAGGATTTTTAGGACATATGGTAGTATTGCTGCAATACATTCCTTCGTTCCCAAACAACAGATTTCCTCCACATGGCACACTGATCACCCCAAGTCATGAAAAGCAGGAGCACGCCACGTTCTCCTCTCCATGTCATGATAGGAATATGCTTTGAATGGTATTGATGTGTGAGTTGTATAAAATCTAGCGGCAGGAGACTCCCAGCATGTGAACAGGGTGGCAGATGGTGGCCTAGCACAAGCACAGACCTGCTGTGGGGTGGGTGGAATGTCGTCAGGGAAGAGATTGGCTCGGCTACATCCTCGGCTTCCTGTTCCAACCTGTTTCAGACACTCCAGGTGAGATGGAGGCTGCTGAGAGGTACAAACAATGCATGGAATGTATGCAAAGCCGCAAATATTTACTGAACAAAGAGAACAAACAAGATACTTGGAGGAAACAGATCTTCAGAAAATACTCCCACAAGAGCATGTAAAGCACTACATACCAGTGGAAGCTCTTCGTCAAAACAGACTTTTACAAAAAGTTATTCAAGCCTCAGTCAGACCATAAATAGATTAAAATGAAAGCAAGCAATGGTTTTGATTTCCCTAAAATTGATTTTAGATTAGCATTAGCATAGCAGAGGAACCGTTGAAATTACTTTCTGGTCTCAGGGAACCTCTGCTAAAAATTAATATTTCTCCAACTCATTATCATGTGATGGTCATCATCATGCGATGGTGATCATGAGTGTGACGGTCAGTGGGAAGAATGCTCTTTACACTTGTGATCATTGGGAAGTATCCCCTTATAGATAGCTAAAAAGACCAATGGTGTCAGTGGGAACTCATCTGAGATGCAGAAATTGCTCAAGGAACCCCTGTTAACCTCTGGAGGAAACCTCAGGCTCAATGGAAGCCTGGTTGAGAAACCCTCTGTGCTTGAGAGTATTAATCCACGTATCCATCAATGGAGAAGAGCGAAGGTCAAAAGTGCCAACAATTAGCAATTGTTTGCATCAACAGAGTGAGTACTGTTAGCAATCACATGTAAAATCTGACATGCTGCTCGATCAATCAGCTTGGGTACATTCAGCCTGTCCATACATGGTTCGAATCTTGGCTGGTCCCTGCCGAACTGGCCGAGATTTGAACAGTCTATGGGCAGCTTAAGTCCAACTGCTATTTTTGGGGACGTGACTAATAGACAATGGCCACTCTTAATTTGGCCATACATGGAGCGAATTTTGTCTGGTTCCTTACGACCTGACCAAAATTTATTTAATTGGTGGCCTTTTTGGCACCCTCCTTTTCAACACCCTTTGATTGATAAAGCCAAAGAAGCTAGGTGGAAAACTGTTGGCCAAACAGTGCCTGCAACCAGTCAGATACAAGTACTCATTGGGTATTTTAACAGCTGGTGGGGTTGCCTGCCAAAATACAATAGCCAAAGCGGAAGAGTTATCCCTCTGCACTGTGTAGTGCGCATTAAGGCTGAAAGCTGAACGAAAAAAAGAATTCATACATGTATGGCCATTTGTAGGCTAGCCATACAGGTTCGCAAGAGAAACTACTCAATTCCCCCACTGACACTAAACATTCAAACAAATTAAATCACTGTTCAGCCAGCAATTTTTCAATCAAAGGTTATCAAGCCAGGTAGAGTCAACAGGGCCACCCACAGCTCAAAACGTTTACAGATTCAGCAGGAATCACTTAAAATGCGAGCCATGCATAGCCTAGTTTATGCTTGTGGTTGAGGGTTGGTAAGAATAGGCAGTTGAGTTACATTTTTACTGCCCCCCCCCCCCTCCAAGCTGAGAAGATAGGGTATACATACATAGACTAAAACAAAAACCCTCCTGTCGCTATTCAAGAAAATATGGTGTTGTGCTGCAACTTCCCAGTAGCCATGTGCAATGTATGCGGTTGCGGCATGGTAGTGTGGGCTTTTAGGGAGTTAAAACAGGCAGTGAGGAGGTAACATAATTCCTCCTTACTGCCCGTCACACGTACTCTAAAAAGCGATCCACCACAGATCAATCTTCAGTCGGAAACCACAAGTGTTAAAGAACCCTTTTAGTGACACTTGAGAACATTAGAGCTCTGAAAAGCAGAGGATACTGAAGTCCTGACTCACACCCGAGCTTTCTGTAGCATGAAGCTCCAAAATGCACAAAATCCAAAATCCTAATGCTTTTAAAACACAACTGCGCATGTATGAGTACCTGAAGATCGAAGCTTAAGTCCAAAACGGTACCTGAGCTACTTTTAACATAAAATGGGACATTTTTGGTCCTGCAGTCTTGAATGGGAGCTCCTAAAAATGAGCGTTTTTAAAGCAGAACTCTAGGCAAAAGCGCTCGCACTGCATGAGTTCACGGCTCATTTTGTCCAGGGGAGCAAGGAAAAGCTATACTTACCCGATCCTTTGGAAAACAGCTCTCCCCCACATCCAGAGCTGGTCTGTGGGTGTGATGTCAGGAACAATCCATTCACAAGACCGCTAGCAGTGGGGACAGTCTTGCGCTTGGAGGATCAGGAGATTATAGTGAAGTTCCAGCCATTTTTTAGTTTATTAAAAGTCAGCAACTACAAAAACTGTAGCTGCTGACTCAATAAACACACAGTTAACTGTCCCAGGGTACAGCACTCTTGAATGGGAGCTCCTAAAAATGAGCGTTTTTAAAGCAGAACACAGCAGAATACAGGGTCCAGGGTTTAGGGTCCTTCTCTTCTTCACGGCGCCAGCATCTCAACTGTGGGCTGTGACAGCTTGCGGATTCACAGCCTAGTGCCCACTGCGCATGTCGCGCTGCTCCTTCTGATTGGTCCAGCAGTCTTCTGAAACCTGTTAAAATTCCCAGGAGACTGCGGGAGGAAGGAGGGGGCCGAACATCCGGCTCACTTCGCCGTGGCGAACTGAACCAGAAGTGGGAGCGGGTACCTGTCAAAAACAGGTATCCACCCCCCCCCCAAAAAAAATGTGCCAAATATGGTAGTGGGGGGGGGGGCAGGAGGCAAATAAACAGAGCTTCCGCTTTTGAGTGGCACTCCGCTTTAAGTGAGTATATTTCCTACTGCATGTGAAAATAAAGGTTTTTCCCGGGGTTCTTCCTTAAGTCTAAACAGCCATCTCCTCCTCATAGTAACTAGCTTTCTATTGGCTAAATAAAAAAAGCTCCGACTATACCTGAAAAAAAAAAAAACACGCTCCAAAATCGCCTGTTAATGCTCAGATGTGAATGCAGCCATAGACTGTATTTGTCAAGTACATTTACTTGTGTTAAAAACATCTGTCAAAATGACTCAGCACTGAACGATCCCATTGTTATTAGTCATTACCAATCAATTTTGTACCTTGAATGTTATGACAGACATTCATGTTCGAATGTAAATAAATCCCGTATAGGTACAGCCTACACGGGATAAGCCAAGAGGCAAACAACCAGAGCTCAACAATGCAGTTACATATCAGGCAATATAGCCTTCTTCACCCCTCATGAGCCAAGATTTGCCAGTTACATATGGAAACCACCAAAAAATACCATAATTTTCACATTCCTATCACTTCCTTTTTAAAGCTGAATCAGGTTACTGAAATCACTAGTGATTAATAACTGAAAGCTGCGATTACTGAATAAACGGACTGAATTAATTAGCTCCTATTGTTAAAATCCGAAATCCAACAAATATTGTCTAAATGCAAAAGCCATGTATTATTAAAGTGTTACTAAACCCACAACAGTAAAATCAGTCTGTATATGCAGTAAAGAATGCTTGTTAAACTCACTGAGGAACCTAAGGGGTTAATCCTCTGCATTGTGTAAAAAGGCCATTTGATCCTTTCTTCTCTGTTCCTCCCCTTTTTCAAGCGACCACTGCTTATCTCCAGATTGAACCGTAGGCATGCGCATGCTCAGTTTGGTGTGTATTGTTGAGGGTTTTTTTTCTCTTCTTGGGAGCGTGCATGTGATCAGCACAGGGCCAATCAGCACTGGTCAGACAGAGGTCAGGGGCCCTGCATCCTCCTAGAGCAGAAATAAAACTCCTTCTACAAGCTTTAGCTAGTGCTGGTCTGGACACAGAAGTCACAAGATTGCTCTAACTGCTGATGAGAAAAGGTATTTAGCAGTTTATATTTACTAAAATAATTGCACTTCCATGTTCTGTGTATTGTGGGAGACCAGATATAGTGAATGCAGGGTCCAGGGTTTAGTAACACTTTAATGGCATCATGGGATACTTTGTGTGTTTCCTCCAGATCTGTGCAGTGATCCAGTGTGAAACGTTTTCTCCGTGCAGGAGCTTCCTGTAATAAAAGACTGCTCACTGCTCTGCTCTTTTCATGTGCAGGTTGACTGCTCTTGCCTCCGCCCCCTCCTGTAGTTTTCTGCAGGCAGCCTGTAGTGGCTCGAGCTAAGTGCAGCGCAGTGATGAGGTCACTGACACTTTTACAGGAAAATATCTGGATTTGCAAAGGCATTTGCAGCAAACAAAGCGTATTTGTATTCTTTTGGCTATCAAGGAATATATTTAAATGGGTTTTTTTGAGTTTTTGAGCCTGGACTTCAGCTTTAATTTCCTAGATCCTAGATTGTAAGCTCCAAGGAGCAGGGCCCTCCTATCTGTCTTGTATTGAACTGTATTGTCTCCCATTATATTGTAAAGCTCTGAGCAAACTGTTGGCGCTACATAAATCCTGTATAATAATAATCATTTAATATTGTTATCACTGGACACATACCTGCATGAATTTGTGATTCTGTTTCTGCATGGAGTTCAGATTGTTACTGTTTTACAAGTAATAGCGCTCAATCTAGCATAGTAACTTCAAACTCCAAATGTGTGCGACATATTCTTAGTACATGCTACTCGCGTAGCCTATACTGCAGAGACATTTGCTCTGTTAAGCGATTGTTGGCGACTCTCAGTGATTCTTTGGGAGCTATATTAGTAGTGCAATTGACATTCTAAAGATCGGCCATGGAACCCTGAACGAGTTTACCTGCATTTCAGCACATTATAGAGCCTTTTCCCGCGTTAAAGTACAAGAAGTATGCATACAAAAATACGTCAGATGCAATTCTGACTTCAGGCGACTCGGTTGTAAAAATAAAATTTTTTTTAAAATGTGGCCCCTGCGACGGAAGGTGTTTAATACCGACCTCTCCTGCCAAGAATCTTCTGAACTAAACACTTTCTGGCTCCATTCACACTTGGCGGTTTGGAATTGTTGGCAGAATCACCGCAATTCTACCCGCAATTTTAAATCACACAACATATGTTTAGGTGCTGTTCATTTTTAATGGCACCCCAAACGCGGTGCGAGTTTTCTGCGATTGTTGCGCGGCAACACAAGCCTTTAAAAGTTGCAAAACGCATTACCCAAAAAGGAGCAGGAGCCTCATTTGGGTGACAACGCGCATAGTGCAGTCCATTGAATGAATAGGCTGCCTTATGCGCGACACACAGAAACACATGTAAGTTGCGCTTACAAAACCCCCAAAACGCAGGAGCGCTCTCTGTTACACGAGATGTGAAATATGACCAAAGCATATCCCTCTATAGCACAGGTGTCAAAAACAAGGCCCGTGGGCTGAATCCAGCCCTCCAAGCCATTTCATGTGGCCCTTGCACTTCTCCTGTAGGTACCCCATTGTCTCTACCCCACCTTGTCTCAGCAGTGGGCAGCAGAGAGGAGAACAGAACTTCTCTGCCAAAATCCTGCACCTCTCTGTGCAGCTGCAGCACCCCCTCATCTCTGCCTCCCCTGATTTCAGCATTCAGCTGACTCTGGTAACTGACTCCACTCCTCCTCTGGTCCTCCTCCGGACCCTGCACTTTCTGCTTTCCACCTCTGGGAGTGCGCGGTGATGTTTCTTGAGGTGGAACCTCAAGAAAGCTAGATTCCTGGTTCTGCACTGCCCACCCCCTACATTGCTACAGGATACAATAGGGACATTGACGCTAGTAGGAAGAACCACTGTGTGTGGTGAGGGATCAGGAACACAGCTTGAAGTGTCAGATTCAGAAGATTCTCCCTGCTTCAACCCCGGTACATCAGTGATTGGTGGCATCGGTTGAAAGAGAGGGGAGTATTAGGGCTCATTCACACATTCATTGCTCTCTGAAGAGTGACCCACATTCAGCTCCCTCTTCAGAGAGCATTTGACAGGCGGTGTTGTACTGCCTCCTCTCTGTCTGCTTTAACACCACACTAGAATGCCGCAACCAATTGCTAAATACCTTTTATTTTTTAATCCAAGCTGTCCCCACTTTGGTATTCTTGCTTGCACGAAACTTATGTACCCCAGCTGCCTGAAGCTGGCAGGTAGTGCTGCCGCCAAATACGTCCCAAGTGAATGGGGCAATGATGCAACCACCAGACAAACTCTTAGCTTGCGGTTGTGGCACAGAATTTCAATAGAAGATTCCCCTTTGGCTGAAAACAGGTGGTAAGTAGGTAACACATTGACTGTCAGCCATCTGTCAACTGTCGTGTGAAAAGTGATCTACTGTAGATGGCGCACTTCTGTCTAACTAATCCATGAAAGAGACACACATATACCTACCCATTTTCAGGCTTCACCAGTCTGATCACGTGATCTCCCCTGTATAAGTCAGCAGCAGCTGCAGGGGAGAGGAGAGAGCAGCGTCAGCGGATGGGCCATTGAAGCTTATGGATGCTCAATGGCTGCTCCAGGCTTTACCAGCCCTTGATGAGTGCTCTCTCCTCTCCCCTGCAGCTGCCGTTGACGGACACAGGGGAGATCATGTGACCGGTGAGTGGACTGAATATAGGTAACGATACAGATCTTTCTAAGGGTCCATTCACACTGGTGAACTTCTGCCGTGCTAAAACACACCTTTCCACCGCGACAAAAACACAGGAAAATGATTCCCCTTTAAATCCTATGTAAGTGTTTACATTGCTGCACTGTGTTTTGAAAATTCCTGCATGTTGCATCTTTGGTGAGCTTTTCAAAAGCACGCCAAAAACAGCTCCCATTGATTTCTTTAGGAAACGCACCAAAAATGCGCCCAGGGTGTGGTTTTTTTAAGTCACATATCCAAGTTTCACAGATGTATTCTGGGCCTCAGGAGTCCAAAAAATGCACTATAAATGCATTGAAAACGCATCAAAAAATGTGATATATGTTTTTGCAAAAAAGGATACCATGTGTGAAAGGGCCTTTATACAAGTCAGTAAGGATAGGTGCTATGGGGGGGACGACAATTTTTATATTAGCTATGTAGTTCTACTGTAATTCTTCTTTAACCACTTGCTCTCCTGAGGACTCCCCCCTTCCTGACCAGGCCATTTTTTGCGTTACATCGCTGCGTTACTTTAACTGACAATTGCGCAGTCATGCACCGCTGCACCCAAATGACATTCATGTCCTTTTTTTTCCCACAAATTTTTTCCCACAAATTGAGCTTTCTTTCGGTGGTATTTGATCGCCTGTGCGTTTTTTATATTTTGCACTAGAGGCAAAAAAAGACTAACAATTTTGAGAAGAAAAAAACAACAATATTTTGGACTTTTTGCTATTAAACATGTCCAGTAAGAAAACTTAAAAAAAATCTAATTTTGTCATAAATTTAGGTCAAAACATATTCTACAACATGTCTTTGCTAGAAAAAATCCCAATACATGTAAATTAATTTGTTTACGTGAAAGTTATAGCGTTTACAAATGGCGGTATAGATGCTGGGATTTTTTTTTTCCCTACTAGTAGTCGCAATCAGCGACTTAGCAGGACTGCAGCGGACATTCTAACACTGGGGGGGAACTAACTTGGTGTCACTGACATCCCCAGTGACACCAATACAGTGATCAGTGCTAAAAAAAAAAAAAAAAAAAAAAAAAAAAAAGCAGTGACACTGTACTAATGGCACTCGGAATGAAGGGGTTAATGTGAGGGGCGATCAAATGATTAAGATCAAGGGAAGCAGAGATGAGGGGGTGCTGCAACTGCACAGAGGTGCAGGATTTGACAGAGGAGTTCTGTTCTCTTCTCTGCTGCCGACTGCTGAGACAAGGTGTGGTGGAGACAATGGGTTACCTACAGGAGAAGTGCAAGGGCCACGTGTAATGGCTTGGTGAGCCGGATTCGGCCCACGGGCCTTGTGTTTGACACCTGTGCTATAGAGGGATATGCTTTGGTCATATTTCATGCCTGATGTTTACAACCAGGTTGCATTCTTCCTAATGACCACCAATGTAAGGAGAATTTTCCCATTGACCCTGAGGAATAGTTAGGGGTTGCTCTGGGGAAGAAAAGGCTGAGAAAGGCTGGAATCATTGTTAAGGGGCCGAGAGTACCATGACATGGATATTTCACCGACATGATTAGTGAAGGATTCGGAATGCGGTGCATTTTCTGCTATATTATACTGTCAGCATATTATACATACAATGATGGCAGATCCTATGGAAGAGCTACTTCCAGGCACATGGAGTGTGCATACAACGCATTGAACAAATAATCACTTCAATTATCCAACCACACAGAAGCAAATCCTCCTCTACTTATCTGATCTACACAGCTGGACTAATCATTGTTTGAAGATGTTTGACTTATGCCTGATCAACATGATCAGAACATTTGAACGAAAAATACCGCGTTCAAAGCGATCGTATGATAATCTGATCGTTACTACACAGCTTTCGTCCGAAATTATTTGAAGGGACAAGCACGAAAATATTTTTCATTTAGCCAGTACAGTTTTCGTTCAAAAATACAATACAAATATATTACATCACTTCCAAATTTTCTTTGTCGCACAAGAATTTTGGTAACATTAGTATCCACTTCACTTTCTATATGAGACTAGCATGCAAAAGAAAACGGACGATCACTCGTCCAATAATCTCCTGTGAATGGGGCGTAAGTAAATCAAGCCGACTGGTTATGATCATTTGATTATCCTAAAGTCAACGTAAAAAAAAAATAGGAATAACAAGGCTGCTACTGTGGATGTCTAAGGCGCTGTTCACATTAGGCAATTCCAAATTGCTGAAAAATACACAACGCATGCTTGGTTGCCATTCCATTATTCTTAAAGGAGAAGTTCACCTTTAATGATCACCTTAAGGAACACGTTACATGTTCCACCCATTTTTAGGGTGGAACATGTTCCCAATGTTGCAGCCACCACCCGAATCCCACCCTGTCTGTGACAGCAGTACAGCTGTCACTTTTTGAATAGAGGATGGCTGTACGGAGCTCTGCCCCCCCAAGGCTGCGTCATTCATTCACAGAGTAGCAGCATAGTGGCTAAATGCTTAGCACTTCCACCCAGCAGCACTAGGGTTCTTGGTTCGAATCCCAACCATGACATCAGCAGCCTGGAGTTTGCATGTTCTCCCTGTGCCTGCCTTTGAGTTTCCTCCGGGTACTCCGGTTTCCTTCCACACTCCGAAGACATGCTGGTAGGTTAATTGCCTCCTGTCTAAAATTGGATCATTGTATGTGTATGTATCAATGTGAGTACACAATAAGGAAATCATACAAAAATTTTCATACGAGGATCGATCGTCCGATAATCTGATCATTAGTACACAGCTTTCGAGAGCCGATCATGACAATTTATGTGACAATATCCGAAGGGACAAGAGTGAAAATGTTTCTCGCACGACACCAGATCATACGATTTTCATTTAATCAGTACAGTAATCATCCGAAAATACAATGCATTACTTCACTTTCGAATTTTTTTCTATCGTAAGTTCAGTACCCTTTTCATTTTCAATATGGAGACGAGCATGCAATAAAAAAAACCAAAAAATGGATGATTATTCGTCCGACAATCTTATTGTGTGTACAGGGCATTGGGGATCTTAGATTGTATGCTCCTTGAGGATTAGGGACCGATGCAAAATGCACAATATATTTGTAAAGTACTGCATAAATTGATGGCGCTATAGAAGTACCTGTGATAAATAGAGTACTGTGAATGAACTACAAGTCCCGGGAGACTTAGCGGCTGTCGGCTTGTAGTTCTCAATGAACTCAATTGATTCTTCCTGTCAGAATATCTGCTTGTCTGTACATCCCATATGGGTGATCAGATATACTGACAGGTCTGCAGGAGACCTTCATGGCACCAGCAATCTGCTGACCACTGGTGCCATGCTTTACAGCAGTAATCTCCAAGCTGCGGCACGAGGGCCGAATGTGGCCCTTTGCTTGCTTTTATCTGGCCCGAGGGGCATTATTATTCCTCCCACTGTCAGCATCAAATAGTTCCTGCCACTGACAATGAGAAACGTTTTTTCCCAAGACACCAATGACAGGGCACAATTTCTTCAATTGATACCATGGATGGGGCACTATTCCTCCCACTGACACCAATGATGGTGCACTATTGATAGTAATAATAGGGCACTATGACT
Organism: Staurois parvus; assembly: GCF_062004578.1. Taxonomy (NCBI): domain Eukaryota; kingdom Metazoa; phylum Chordata; class Amphibia; order Anura; family Ranidae; genus Staurois; species Staurois parvus. The sequence goes on from NW_028317904.1 coordinate 1,395,657, forward strand.
CCCATTGACACCAAGGATGGGGCATTGTTTACTCCCATTGATACCAATGATGGGGCACTATTCCGCTCACTGACACCAATGATGATGCACTACTGATACTAATAATAGGGCACTATGACCCCCATTGACACCAACAATGGGGCATTGTTTACTCCCACTGATACCAAGGATGGGGCATTGTTTACTCCCACTGATACCAAGGATGGGGCATTGTTTACTCCCACTGATACCAAGGATGGGGCATTGTTTACTCCCACTGATACCAAGGATGGGGCATTGTTTACTCCCACTGATACCAAGGATGGGGAATTGTTTACTCCCTACTGACTCCAGGACATTTTCTTCTCCCACTGGTCACTGTCTGCCCCGCCTAAAGTTTGAAGGACAGTAAACTGGCCCTTTGTTTAGAAAGTTTGGAGACCCCTGCTTTCCAGGCCCATCCAACCAAAAATAATAAATGCACATTACCTGCAAAAAAGGTGCATTTATTATTTTTGGTCCAAAGGTGAACTTATCCTTTAATGGCATCCTAAACATGGTGCAATTCTGATTGTCATGCGGCATTTAAAAGAAAAACAATTTGCACTAGGCTTGTCACACAGAAAGGAACAGGAGCTTCTGTTGGGGGACAGACTTCCACAAGGCAGCCCATTGAAGTGTGTGAGCTGCCCTATGTGTGATATACAGAAACAAGTGTAAATGGCGCTTTTAAAATCATAAGCAGAAATGCAACGCGGAATCTGAACAGGCATAAAGACTCGCAAAGCTGAAACCAATCTACTATAAACAATACTGACGTCAAAAACTTTTTTAGCACCCCTTTGTGGTCAGTGGCCCTGGACAGCTGTCCAATCAGATCTTATTCAAATCTGCCGTGTCGTGGATAAAACATATATATTGAAACCCCGGGTGCTAGGCACTGAAATTCCATGCATTTCCTCATTTGTAGGAACCAGCCAGTGTAAACATTCCCCTGCTCCTTTAAAATTCTTCCAACTGAATATACACACTTCAGTACTATGAGAGTGGACATGCACTATACAATCTGATTGTACAATCTCCTTTAGATCAACCATCAACTATGCAGTGCAAAGACCTGCCACATTGGACACAGACTGAATGGATAATTTAGGTTTGCACTTATATAGATAGTTTTAGTAAATGTAATGAAGATTGCGCAATCTGATTGTAAAGTGTGCGGCCATCAGAAGGTGAGCACTATACATACAAATTCTAGTGTCATTTACTACAGATAGTACAAACAGCACAATGACAGAGATATCCCTACAAGGGTCACCATACATGTTTCAGTCCCTGTACAATCCACCTAAAGCTAGCCATACACTATTCAATTTGATTTTACAATCTCCTTTAGATTTGCCAAAATATGTAATATGAGGTCAAATGTAAACAACCCATTAAATTCAGGCAGGCCTGTCCTACATAGTTGATGGTAGATTCCAAGGTGATTTTACAATCAGATTGTACAGCCAGCCTTAGGATCACTACCCACCTTATAATCTGACTGTACAATCAACGATTGAGCAACCAAAACTATGTAATATCAGGAACTATCTAATCTAAACAATCAATTTGTATCCAATCAAGAAGACCCTTACATGCCATTGTTGTTTTTAGATCTAAAGCACATCTCACACACACACACGTTACAGTCTGATTGTACAATCACTTTTAGATCTACACACAACAACGCAATGTAAGGTCTTGCCTGATTGGATACATCAGGCAGGTCCTCCTATTTCATAGATGTTTTTGTGGAATAGTTACAGACAGGGGCAGACTGACCATTTGGAAACTCGAGCACTCCCCGAGGGCCCAGTGTCAGTAGGGGGCCCCATGAGATGCCCCTGGTACATTTTTCATAGGCTTTTTTGAGTTTGGGCAAGGACACAGGGACCCCATGATCCCCTATTGCCCGGGGGCCCCATGAGTTGTCAGTCCGCCTCTGGTTACAGTGGAAACCCACTGTGTGGTATCATGAGAATCCGCTAATTTTTCGATATGTTATCCTATTACATAGTTTTGGTAAATCTGAAGTTGATGATACAGTGTGTGGTGACCCCAAGGCTGACCATACACTATATAATCTCCGACAGATCTACCATTAACTTGGTAGTGTAAAAGCCTGCCTGATTGGATACATCATGAATCGGCTGTTTAGGCGTGCCCTCATATTACACAGTTTTGGTAACTCTAAGGCTTCGCCATACACATTACAATCTAATCATACAATCAACATTTAGAATAAGCCCTGGTTTACACTAATGTGACTTGTCATGTGACTTGACAGTTCAAAGTCGCATGACAAGTCGCACCCCATTTGCGGCAATGGAACCGTTCAAACCTGTGCAACGCAAGTAGCAGCAACTTTGAAAATGGTTCCTGCACTATTTCTGTGCGACTTCATTGCAACCTGCTTTGCCATCTGTTAAATGAACTCGCACAGGATGTCAGCAAGCTGCAAAGAAATCGCACTGAATAGTTGGCTTTGATGTTGCACTGGTGTGAATAAGGACATGCCAAAACTATGTAATACGAGCACCCGATCTATCCAATCAGATGGCCACTTACACTACATAGTTGTTGGTGGATTGACACTGATCAGCCATAACATTATGACCACCCCCAATAACCCACTGAGGCATGGACTCTACTAGATGACTAAAGGTACGCTGTGGTACGGGCCGTCCGTAGCAGATCCTTTAAATCCTGTAAGTTGCGAGGTTGGACCTCCATGGATCAGATTTGTTTTTCCAGCACATTCCACAGATGCTCGATTGGATTGAGATCTGGAGAATTTGGAGGCCAAGTCAACACCTCATACTTGTTGTGTTCCTCCAACCATTCTTGGATTCATCAGACCAGGCCACCTTCTTCCACTAGTCCTGTGGTCCAGTTCTGATGCTCCTGGGGCCCATTGTAGGAGCTCTTGGCTGTGGACGTGGACAATGGGTCAGCATGGATAGCTCTGTGGCTACGCAGCACCATAGACCACTGCGAAGCTCTGTGTGCCCTGACACCTTTGTGCCCTCCAACACCTGTCATTCGGAACCAGCATGAACCTTTCCAGCAATCTGAGCTCCAGTATCTCTTCTATTGCATTGGATTGGATCAACCTTCACTCAATGAGTCTTGGCCACCCATGCCCTGTCCCAGACCACCGCTTCTCCTTCCTTGGGCCACTGTTGGCCGGTACCCATGCCCTGTCCCAGACCACCGCTTCTCCTTCCTTGGACCACTGTTGGCCGGTACCCATGCCCTGTCCCAGACCACCGCTTCTCCTTCCTTGGGCCACTGTTGGCCGGTACCCATGCCCTGTCCCAGACCACCGCTTCTCCTTCCTTGGGTCACTGTTGGCCGGTACCCATGCCCTGTCCCAGACCACCGCTTCTCCTTCCTTGGGCCACTGTTGGCCGGTACCCATGCCCTGTCCCAGACCACCGCTTCTCCTTCCTTGGGCCACTGTTGGCCGGTACCCATGCCCTGTCCCAGACCACCGCTTCTCCTTCCTTGGGCCACTGTTGGCCGGTACCCATGCCCATTCCCAGACAACCGCTTCTCCTTCCTTGGACCACTGTTGGCCGGTACCCATGCCCTGTCCCAGACCACCGCTTCTCCTTCCTTGGGCCACTGTTGGCCGGTACCCATGCCCTGTCCCAGACCACCGCTTCTCCTTCCTTGGACCACTGTTGGCCAGTACCCATGCCCTGTCCCAGACCACCGCTTCTCCTTCCTTGGACCACTGTTGGCCAGTACCCATGCCCTGTCCCAGACCACCGCTTCTCCTTCCTTGGACCACTGTTGGCCAGTACCCATGCCCTGTCCCAGGTCACTGCTTCTTCTTCCTTGGGCCACTGTTGGCCGGTACTGACCGCTGCAGAGCAGGAATGTTCCACAAGAGATGCAGTTCTGGAGTTGCTCTCACCCAATCTTCCAGCCATCACATCACAAAGTCACCAAGATACTTACACTTGACATTTTTTTCTGATTTTAACACATCAACTTCAGGGACAACATGTTCACCTGCCCCCTAATATATCCTACCCACTTCCAAGTGTCACTGTAAGGAGAAAATCCATGTTATCCACTTTACCTGTCAGTGGTCATAGTGTTATGGCTGATCAGTGTATGAGATCGTACAATCATGTTGTAACGTGTGTGCAGATGTTAAAGATAATTGTACAATCGGATCGTATAGTGTATGGCCAGATCCACAGAGACATCGGGGTACAGTACTGGGCTCGGCTGTGATCCACACACAGGTCTATGGTCTCCCTCCCCATAACCCCCGATCTGCTCTCACCTCTCCGGTTTCCTCTCTCCGCTGGCACTGCCGGGCTCTGTGTCGCTCCGCAGTCCGATCAGTTTAATAAACATCCGCAGAACAAAAGAGGAAGAACCGGCCGGAGCAGTGCGTGTTCCAGCTCAGCCTACACCCCGCCCCTCCCTCTACAGGGCCCACCCACATCGCTCTCAGTCAGCCAGCCAATGGATGGCAGCCAGGGGAGGAGCCCAGTGCTATGGCAACCAAGGGCGCATCATCCCCGCCCCTACACACAGGGATCCCAGCTGCTGGCTGCAAGTCTGAGGTGTCACCCATCACAGCTCTGACTGCAGGCAACAGTAAACGACACCAAACTGTCCTCCTTCCTCTCATCAACAGCCACCGTCACCAAAATATCCTCCTTTCTATCATCAGGCCACAGCCACCAACACCAAACTATCCTCCTTTCTATCATCAGGCCACAGCCACCGACACCAAACTATCCTCCTTTCTATCATCAGGCCACAGCCACCGACACCAAACTATCCTCCTTTCTATCATCAGGCCACAGCCACCGACACCAAACTATCCTCCTTTCTATCATCAGGCCACAGCCACCGACACCAAACTATACTCCTTTCTATCATCAGGCCACAGCCACCGACACCAAACTATCCTCCTTTCTATCATCAGGCCACAGCCACTGACACCAAACTATACTCCTTTCTATCATCAGGCCACCAAAACCAAACTATCCTCCTTTCTATCATCAGGCCACAGCCACTGACACCAAACTATACTTCTTTCTATCATCAGGCCACAGCCACCGACACCAAACTATCCTCCTTTCTATCATCAGGCCACCGACACCAAACTATACTCCTTTCTATCATCAGGCCACAGCCACCGACACCAAACTATACTCCTTTCTATCATCAGGCCACTGACACCAAACTATCCTCCTTTCTATCATCAGGCCACCGACACCAAACTATCCTTCTTTCTATCATCAGGCCACAGCCACCGACACCAAACTATTCTCCTTCCTATCATAAAACAACAGCCACCGACACCAAACTATGCTCCTTTCTATCATCAGGCCACAACCACTGACACCAAACTATCCTTCTTCCTATCATCAGACAACAGCCGCCGACACCAAACTATTCTTCCTATCATCAGACAACAGCCACCGACACCAAACTATCCTCCTTCCTATCATTAGGCAACAGCCGCCCACACCAAACTATCCTCATTCCTATCATAAAACAACAGCCACCAACACCAAACTATCCTCCTTCCTATCATAAAACAACAGCCACCAACACCAAATTATCCTCCTTCATATCACCGACACCAAACTATCTTCCTTCCTATCATCAGGCAACAGCCGCCCACACCAAACTATCCTCCTTCCTATCATAAAACAACAGCCACCAACACCAAACTATCCTCCTTCCTATCATAAAACAACAGCCGCCGACACCAAATTATCCTTATTTCCTATCATCAGGCAACAGCCACTGACACCAAACTATCCTCCTTCCTATCATTAGGCAACAGCTGCCCACACCAAACTATCCTCCTTCCTATCATAAAACAACAGCCACCAACACCAAATTATCCTTCCTATCACCGACACCAAACTATCCTCCTTCCTATCATCAGGCAACAGCTGCCGACACCAAACTATCCTCCTTCCTATCATCAGGCAACAGCCGCACCAAACTATCTTCCTTCCTATCATCAGGCAACAGCCACCGACACCAAACTATCCTCCTTCCTATCATCAGGCAACAGCCGCACCAAACTATCCTCCTTCCTATTATCAGGCAACAGCCGCACCAAACTATCTTCCTTCCTATCATCAGGCAACAGCTGCCGACACCAAACTATCCTCCTTCCTATCATCAGGCAACAGCCGCACCAAACTATCTTCCTTCCTATCATCAGGCAACAGCCACCGACACCAAACTATCCTCCTTCCTATCATTAGGCAACAGCCGCCCACACCAAACTATCCTCCTTCCTATCATAAAACAACAGCCACCGACACCAAACTATCCTCCTTCCTATCATCAGGCAACAGCCACCGACACCAAACTATCCTCCTTCCTATCATCAGGCAACAGCCGCTGACACCAAACTATCCTCCTTCCTATCATAAAACAACAGCCACCAACACCAAACTATCCTCCTTCCTATCATCAGGCAACAGCCACCGACACCAAACTATCCTCCTTCCTATCATAAAACAACAGCCACCAACACCAAACTATCCTCCTTCCTATCATAAAACAACAGCCACCAACACCAAACTATCCTCCTTCCTATCATAAAACAACAGCCACCGACACCAAACTATCCTCCTTCCTATCATCAGGCAACAGCCACCGACACCAAACTATCCTCCTTCCTATCATCAGGCAACAGCCGCTGACACCAAACTATCCTCCTTCCTATCATAAAACAACAGCCACCAACACCAAACTATCCTCCTTCCTATCATCAGGCAACAGCCGCTGACACCAAACTATCCTCCTTCCTATCATAAAACAACAGCCGCCCACACCAAACTATCCTCTTTCCTATCATAAAACAACAGCCGCCCACACCAAACTATCCTCATTCCTATCATAAAACAACAGCCGCCGACACCAAACTATCCTCCTTCCTATCATCAGGCAACAGCCACTGACACCAAACTATCCTCCTTCCTATTATAAAACAACAGCCGCCGACACCAAACTATCCTCCTTCCTATCACTAGGCAACAGCCGCCCACACCAAACTATCCTCCTTCCTATTATAAAACAACAGCCACTAACACCAAATTATCCTCCTTCCTATCATCAGACAACAGCTGCCGACACCAAACTATCCTCCTTCCTATCATCAGACAACAGACGCCGACACCAAACTATCCTCCTTCCTATCATCAGGCAACAGCCACCGACACCAAACTATCCTCCCTCCTATCATAAAACAACAGCCGCCGACACCAAACTATCCTCCTTCCTATCATTAGGCAACAGCCGCACCAAACTATCTTCCTTCCTATCATCAGGCAACAGCCGCCCACACCAAACTATTCTCCTTCCTGTCATCAGGCAACAGCCACCAACACCAAACTATCCTCCTTCCTATCATAAAACAGCAGCCGCCCACACCAAACTATCCTCCTTCCTATCATCAGACAACAGCCGCCCACACCAAACTATCCTCCTTCCTATCATCAGACAACAGGCACCGATACCAAACTATCCTCCTTCCTATCATCAGACAACAGCCGCCAACACCAAACTATACTCCTTCCTATCATCAGACAACAGCCGCCCACACCAAACTATCCTCCTTCCTATCATCAGGCAACAGCCACCGACGCCAAACTATCCTCCTTCCTATCATCAGGCAACAGCCGCTGACACCAAACTATCCTCCTTCCTATCATAAAACAACAGCCACCAACACCAAACTATCCTCCTTCCTATCATCAGGCAACAGCCGCCCACAACAAACTATCCTCCTTCCTATCATAAAACAACAGCCACCAACACCAAATTATCCTCCTTCCTATCATCAGACAACAGCCGCCCACACCAAACTATCCTCCTTCCTATCATCAGGCAACAGCCACCGACACCAAACTATCCTCCTTCCTATCATCAGGCAACAGCCGCTGACACCAAACTATCCTCCTTCCTATCATAAAACAACAGCCACCGACACCAAATTATCCTCCTTCCTATCATCAGGCAACAGCCGCCCACACCAAACTATCCTCCTTCCTATCATCAGGCAACAGTCCCTGACACCAAACTATCCTCCTTCCTATCATCAGGCAACAGCCGCCCACACCAAACTATCCTCCTTCCTATCATAAAACAACAGCCACCAACACCAAACTATCCTCCTTCCTTTCATCAGGCAACAGCCGCCCACAACAAACTATCCTCCTTCCTATCATAAAACAACAGCCACCAACACCAAATTATCCTCCTTCCTATCATCAGGCAACAGCCGCCCACAACAAACTATCCTCCTTCCTATCATAAAACAACAGCCACCAAAACCAAATTATCCTCCTTCCTATCATCAGGCAACAGCCGCCCACACCAAACTATCCTCCTTCCTATCATAAAACAACAGCCACCAACACCAAACTATCCTCCTTCCTATCATCAGGCAACAGCCACCGACACCAAACTATCCTCCTTCCTATCATCAGGCAACAGCCGCTGACACCAAACTATCCTCCTTCCTATCATAAAACAACAGCCACCGACACCAAATTATCCTCCTTCCTATCATCAGGCAACAGCCGCCCACACCAAACTATCCTCCTTCCTATCATCAGGCAACAGTCCCTGACACCAAACTATCCTCCTTCCTATCATCAGGCAACAGCCGCCCACACCAAACTATCCTCCTTCCTATCATAAAACAACAGCCACCAACACCAAACTATCCTCCTTCCTTTCATCAGGCAACAGCCGCCCACAACAAACTATCCTCCTTCCTATCATAAAACAACAGCCACCAACACCAAATTATCCTCCTTCCTATCATCAGGCAACAGCCGCCCACAACAAACTATCCTCCTTCCTATCATAAAACAACAGCCACCAAAACCAAATTATCCTCCTTCCTATCATCAGGCAACAGCCGCCCACACCAAACTATCCTCCTTCCTATCATAAAACAACAGCCACCAACACCAAATTATCCTCCTTCCTATCATCAGACAACAGCCGCCCACACCAAACTATCCTCCTTCCTATCATCAGGCAACAGCCACCGACACCAAACTATCCTCCTTCCTATCATCAGGCAACAGCCGCTGACACCAAACTATCCTCCTTCCTATCATAAAACAACAGCCACCGACACCAAATTATCCTCCTTCCTATCATCAGGCAACAGCCGCCCACACCAAACTATCCTCCTTCCTATCATCAGGCAACAGTCCCTGACACTAAACTATCCTCCTTCCTATCATCAGGCAACAGCCGCCCACACCAAACTATCCTCCTTCCTATCATCAGGCAACAGCCGCCCACACCAAACTATCCTCCTTCCTATCATCAGGCAACAGCCGCCTACACCAAACTATCCTCCTTCCTATCATCAGGCAACAGCCACTGACACCAAACTATCCTCCTTCCTATCATCGGGCAACAGCCACCGACACCAAACTATTCTCCTTCCTATCATCAGGCAACAGCCACCAACACCAAACTATCCTCCTTCCTATCATAAAACAACAGCTGCCGACACCAAACTATCTTCCTTCCTATCATCAGACATTTTTTTCTCATTTTGAATTAAGGTTAGGGTTATAACCCCTGTCAGTTTTATTTTGCCATCTGTGTTCAAAAGGAGAGATTTCCCTTCAATTCCTGTCCCATAGCCAAAACAGGAAGTGACAGGAAATCCCTCTAAAGCTAGGGAATCCTAGGTTATCACCAGAATCAGTTTTCCCATTGGAAAATGGACAAATGGGATAAGGGACAAAATTGGACAACCCAACTTTTGAAACTTGGTGATAACAATTAGCAGGATAAATGGAGAGGAGGTATCTTTTTTTAAGCTGGGACCAGCCAAATATTTATCCGCATATGGGCTAGCTGGTTGTACACAGGTCGATCTATCATCTGACTTATGTACAACCAGCCAGTCATTTTTCTCCGGAATGATCAGAGTCGCCGGCTGTAGCCAGGAATACTGATCCAAGCATTCTGATGGCGGGGAAGGATTCCTTCTAGCAGAATACAATAGTTCAGCTGCAGTGATTCCCCCATCCACCTCCAATGGGTGGATGGAGGAATGGGTTCTTTTTTTTGTTCAGCCTGCCAGTTGAACTAAGAGATGGATCAGTACACCAGACACTTTTTATTGCTGTCTGCGCCCCCTGTTAGGGAGATTCCCCCTCTCTGTTTGTCCTGTTTACTATTGTCACTGAGAGTAAAAGTGATAGAAAATCCCAAATTTTGGGTTGCCACCAGAACAGGAGTAGAGGTGAAATCTTCCAATGGGGACATTCTGGTGGCAACCCAGGATTCCCTCTCTCTGGAGGGATTTCCTCTCACTTCCTGTTTTGTCTAGATGGCAAAAAACCCTGACAGAGGTCATAAACCTCTCTTATGCTATCCAAAATGGGAAAAAAAAGTTTTGCCTGTCGTTTTACTTTAGGGATTAATTCAGACTTCTCCAGTGCAGTGTGGTGTTTTGCAGAAATGTGTACGTTCCTCAAATGCACACAGAGGCTGTTCATTTTGAATGGCACGCCAACATAGTAACCCCATGCAGGTCTTGCACACATGCACTGCAGAGCACCACAATGTATTATTATGCATCATGGTGTGCTGCTTTGAAAACAATGGAATGTGTCCAATTTGTGTTCAGTTCTGGTGCATTGGTACTTGGCAGCCCATTCGTTTAAATGAGCTGCCCCAACTCACCACACAGATTTCTGCCCCATTCACACAGAACAAATGTCCATCTACTTTTACTGGGTGAACGACTACGTGAATTCTTTATAAGATAGCCCCTATGTAAAGGGAAATCACTTACCCCTGGATAGCAGTGGAAATCTGATAGGGATTCTAATCATTCCTCACTTGATCCAAAACTAAAAAAAAAAAGTTTTGCATGGATATACACTTTAACCCCTTGGCGCCAGCGCCTCCCAACCCTTTAAGGGGTTTTAGGTGCTGTGAGGCAGGGTGGGGTTTGTGATCATTGAACCGCCATGTCTGGCTGTCACAGTGGTCACATGATTGGCAAACTCCTAATCACGAGAAGAGATTGGGAGATGTACGTTAGCCACCAGTAACTGCAGAGAGCACGAAACATTCACATTCTCGGAGCAGTTCTGTTTTTTTTTTTTTGGGTACGCATATATGCAGCCTCTCTGTGTTAAGGCCCACCTGCTGAGAGGCTACCTAGGGCTGGCAGGAAGGAGTTAATTTACATATAAATTAGGAAGTTTAAGAAGCTACATTAATTTTGGCCTCCAGAGGATTAACCCCCCCTCCTGACCAGGTCATTTTTTGTGATGCAGTGCTACGATACTTTAACTGAAAACTGCGCAGTCATGTAAACGCTGCACCCAATTGAAATTTATGTCCTTTTTTTCCCACCAATAGTGATTTCTTTCAGTGGTATTTGATCGCCTCTGCATTTTTATTTTTTTGCGCTATAAAAAAAAGACCGACAATTTAGAAAAAAAAATTTTTGACATTTTGCTATAAAACATATCCAATAAAAAAATTTAAAAAATCAAATTTCGTCATAAATTTCATCCAAAATGTATTCTTCTACATGTCTTTGCTAAAAAAAATCCCAATACATGTAAATTAATTGGTTTACGTGAAAGTTATAGTGTCTACAAATGGTAGTATATATACTGGAATTTTTTTTTCTATACTAGTAATGGCGGCGATCAGCGACTTAAAGCGGGACTGTGGCGGGCATTCTGACACTGGGGGGAAACTGACTAACTGCCACTGACATCCTAATTACACTAATACAGTGATCAGTGCTAATAAAGAGCACTGACACTGTACTCATGGCACTGGGCAGGATGGGGTTAACATCTGGAGGGGTTAGAACACCTGGCAGGTTTTTATTGCTGTTTTTTCTCCTGTTAGGGAGATTCACCCTGGGAGATCCTGATGACTGTGAAAGTACCTTGGATGTACAGAAGGCGATCAACCGACTGACCTCTGTACAATCAGCCTGTTGGGTTTCTTCCAGATAGATTAGTGCTATCGGTTATAGTCGGCAGCACTAATCATTGTATTCTGATGATGGGGAAGGCTCCCTGACGTCAGCACAATATAGCACAGCAGGAGGATTCCCCGTTCACACTGACTGTGTAAATGGGGGAATTGAATCTTTTTTTTTTTTTTTCGTTCAAGTCGCTGGTTGTTTGTATGGACTGCCTAAAAGGAAATTCCAAATTTTGATTTCTCATCAGAACAAAAATAGAGGGGAAATCATCTAATTGGGAACATCCAGGGATTGCCTCTCACTTTTTGTTGTGGTTATGGGAGAGAAAGTGAAGGGAAATTTCCAAAATGGGACACAGGTAGCAAAAAAAACTGTCAGGGGTTATAACCCTTCCTTGCTCTATCCAAAATGAAATCCAAAAAAAAATGACTTTAATCTCCTCTCCACTTGGAGCTGTAGCAATCACAATCATTCATTATGTAAGAGGATGGCACCTAATGATTAAAATATCTTTTTAGGATAGATGCATAATACTGATTGTCCATCCAGTTCAGAGTTACATCGAGTACCAGTTCTGTTAGAGTCACATTCACTCCGGCTGACACATGGTTATATTGTCATATTAGTGCACATGTAGACGTGCATGTAAACATCTGAGGAGCAGAACATACAGTAATCTGTCTGCTTCATTCCACAACACATTTGTCATCAAAAGACACATCACAGACTGGTCAAGTCATTTCCAGCTGTTCAACTAGTGAGCCCTAATTAAGCTCATATCTGAAAAGAGGAGACTATCTCGCCAGCAGTAGCCAATAAGGTGTTAGCTGAAATCTGATAATGTAGACCAGGACTGGGACAAGGGGTGGGCAGGAAGGGCAGCAGCCCTGGGCATCACAGGTTTACTGTAGGGATGGGGGTGCCTTCCTTCTGTTACAAGACTGACAAGAGTAGTGACAGCGATCCCTGAAGCTTGCACATCATGAACAGGAGGGGTGTCACAGTTTGGCATCTTTGCCCTAGGCCGTGGATGACCTAGTCCCGGCACTGATGTGGACTCCTCTAGATCAGGCCAATATCTGGGGGGGCATGCTGGGGTGAGCTGTGCACCCCCCAGATTTTAGTTCTGCTCTTCCAGGTCCATTTACTGATCCATGAACTAGCTTGATAGAGGAAATTGATGTAAGGGAGGACTCTGATGAGGACAACGTATGTAAGAGGGACTCTGATAGGGCCATTGATATAAGTGGGGACTTGGGCTGGCCATACATGGATTGAAATTTGGCCAGATCATCAGGGACCGGACAAATTTTGATCCATCTATGGGAAGGCTGGTTGTACTGAAGTAAATTGATTTGATCTGATTCAATTTGATTGACTTCGGTACAACCAGCCTGTCAGGTGTTGTCATGCTATCACTGCCGGAGGCTATTGCCACGAGCATTGATCATTGTATTCAGCCTGTGGGGAAACCACAAAAGCGTTTCAGGAAGGATTCCCCCATTAACACTGACTTTGTTGATGAGGGAACCAAGCAATTTTTTTTCTTTCTACCCATGGTTGAAGAAAAGAAAATTGCAAAATGTGTTGCTAGCGCTGGATGGGGGCAATTGATGTAAGGGGGCCCTCTACTGGGAACAGATGATGTAAACAGGCACTTTAGTGGGGACCCTGATGTATGGGGGACTCTGATAGGGCAGATGATTTAAGGGGACGCTCTGATTACGACAATGTAATGAGGACAACTGAAGAAAGGGGGCACTCTGATGAGGCTGATGGATGTAAGGGGGCACTCTGATGAGGACGATGGATGTAGGGGGGCACTCTGATGAGGATGATGGATGTAGGGGAAGGCTCTAATGGGAGCTTTGATGTGGGGGAGGACTCTGATGTAAGGAGGGGCTCTGACCTGATATTAGGCGGCAGATGCTCTGTTTATTTATCCTAATCTATTGACAGTCTGTTTCCTGTACACTCCTGCACCACCTCTGTATTACCTGTCAGACATTACTGGTCATGACTCAGGATACAGAAGTGTGCTGGGTGAACTGGGAATACTGGCTTCTTGCATCTCTATCACACTGTGTGACAGACTTTCAGTGACTCACAAACAGTGTTGACATTATGCCCCCTGACTTTTTTTTTACTGCACCCCCAGACATATAGGCTAGATCCGGCCCTGCTCCAGATCCTTTACAAGGCTCACCATACACAATTAAATCTGACCATACACTTTCTGTACAATCAACTATAAATCTACTAAAACTATGTAATATCAGGACCTACCTACACCTACATTTTTTGTGTTTTGTGCTTAAAATCTGCCTAGCAATAAGAAAACTAGAAACTGAAAAACAAACAAACTGCAAAACGCATCAAAAATGCATAAAAAATGCAAGTGCAAAAACGCAATGCAAAACGCAATGTAGAAATGCCTCAAACTCAAACTACATACAGTAGGTGTGAACCTAGACTAAGGCTCGGTTCACTATGTAAGACTCTCACTTCATCCCGCAGTTGCAACCACCCACGCACAAAACGTGGGACCAGCGCGCGGGTGCCATTAATGTTAATGGCACACTGCCCGCACTGGAAACCACATCTGCAATGTAGTGCAGTTCCCAGTACAGGCTGCGATTTTTGGAAAGGTGCAGGGAACTTTTCACTGTGTTTTGCAAGGCACGGCAACCCATTCAAATGAATAGGCTGTTGTGCTTCGACCTGCAAAAAGGCACTAATGTAAACCAAGGGTAATGGAAGGGCAGGTGCCATGAATATAAATTAATTGGATTGTATAGATTTGTCTTCATGTTACAAGCAAAATCTGTATAGATGTCCATATAAATAACATTAATAAACTGTTTTATAGGTATAAAACATATTTTGCTGAAATACTGTAGATACAAGATATACATACAAAATAGGGTCAAAAGAGCAGGACCGGGACAAGGGGTGGGCAAGAGGGGTGGATGCCCTGGATGTGGTTGGGGATTTAGAGGGTTTTGCTAGAGGGGGTGATAGGGAGGGGGATTTGTACTAGAAGGGTGAATTTGTGTTAGGAAGAGGGATTTGGGAAGGAGTTGTGCTAGTAGGGATGATTGGGGAGGATTTGTACTAGGAGGGGAAATTGGGGGGGGGGGATTAGCGATAGTGGGGGGAAATTATGCTGGAAGAGTGGGATTTTTAAGTGGTACATGATTTTTGCTAGGAAGGGAAATTTGGGGAGGAAGAGGATTTGAGCTGTGAGGGGGTATTCATACTGGAAGAGGGTACATTTTTTTGTTTAGGGAGGGAACATTTTGACTTCCAAACGGAATTTTGGCTTAGGGTGTGAGTGTGAAATTAGTTTGGGGGTAAGGGAGGAGATTTTTGCTAACACACAAAGCTCATATATTTGAGGGGTGGCGCTGTTTGGCATCTTCGACCTGGGCACTAGATGACCTTGTCCAGGCACTGCAAAAGAGGGATGAGAAAGGAAAGAGTTGGGGGGGGGGGAGAACTAACAAGTACAGGCGATACTATATTGTTTATTGCACAATTTGTGATATTTAAGAATCATATACCGAAGCTGTGTTAGATGCAATAAAAGATAATTAATAGGTAAAGAGATGCCTGAAATATTACAAATTTTTTGTTGAAGGAGAATCGAAGGGTTACGAGTTATTGCTATTTATACATTTTTCAAATAGGAATTAATATTAGATTAATTTCTAGATTTTTTAAATATAATTTTTTCTGTATATCTTTTTATTCTCATATACTGTATACACTGAATACAGTACATACATTTTCCTGACAGACCCCATGGCAGCACACGTATGGGTCAGTCCTGCCTTCTCCTCTCCTATAGGACCCCACTCCCATAAATCTTTGCTCTTCATCAGAGGCCGTGTTCTTTTTTTGTCCTGCTCCTATGGACCTAGTGTAAGCCTTACCTGGTTCATGCATAGAGGATAGTCCGCGACCAAGTCCTGGCGAGTCTCTCCGGGAGATGTGAGGTGACACGCCGCTTGTCAGTTCCACGGGTCCCCAGCTAATGGCGGGGTATTGGACACGGCAGATAGATATGGTGCCGGTGGAGTTGTGCAGATGCTGCCCCCCATCAACTCCAGCATTCCCTAGCTAATAGCGGGGTTGGAAATGGGCAAGCAGGAGACCTGGAAGAGCTGAGGTCTGGCAATGGAGGGAGAGAGGCAACTTGGGCCGGATAGCCTGCTAACAGCCAATGGCCATGTAGAGCCCCAAACGGACGAGGCGGTCTCCGAGGCAGGGGGTTGTGGGAGTACCGGGATTGGTAAGCGGTGGTCTCTCTCTCTCTCCTGTAGCAGAATTGTCCCCGTTTGTGCCTGCTTTTCCCTTTTTCTTTCCCCTGGTGCTAGTGGGTGGCCTGAGTGCAGTGCTGCACTCTAGGCCGCCGCTTCCTGGTTTGCGATTCCTCTGGAACACTGCACATGCACAAGCTGGCCTCAGAACGAGGCTTGGCTTCGTTGTGCGCAGTGCAGCAAGATGGTGGCGCTCACACATGCATGCAGGCGTTGCAGTGAGATGCCAGGGTTCTGATGCAAGCACAGTATGGCGGCTGTGATGTCAACATTGGCGGCAGATTTAAGCAGCTGTCAGAGCTGTTTTCTCTGCGGGTTGAATGCAGCAGCTTCCCCAAGCACTGTGGACAACTTTGAAGGTCAGTACCTGCTCCCTCCTGCCCCCCTTGGTGGTCTGTTGGGATTCTGCTTGTGGCATGTCAAGCTTTTGTTTACAACTTGGTTGCCTTCATAGCTGACCCGATATGGATGTGTCACCGCCTCTTTGTGGCCAGCCCTTGTGCAGTAAGTACAGACAGGCAGCTTTATCCCCTTGATCCCCCATTGGTGCCTTTCTGTGACTTTTAATTATTCCCTGTTCTGTGTTTTTCAGCCCTTCTAGGTCTGATCTTCACTATACGGCACATGATGATGGAAGACTTCCAGTCTCTAAACAATCACTCTTCCTCTAGATCCGGACGCCCCAGGTCTCTTTCCAGATCCAGGTGTCATAGGAGAAGTTCTCGTTCCTCCTCCAGGCATCACATTAAGCGGCACTCCAGCAGTTCCAGCAGGGAAACGTACTGGGTGGGCGAAACTCAGGTTCCTGACAACAGGTCATTTTGTGACTGCTGTTTCAGCCGGGCAACCGGTGAGAGAGAAAGTGCCAGCCAACAGATAGAGGCTTTGGTTAGGGGTCCACTCCCAAAGATCCACAAGAGGGATTGAAACCTTCACAGTCTAATTACCTATCAGCTGGAGCCTCAGACAGTGGGGCAAAAAGTGAGGATCCGTGTGTGGGCTTTGACTTCGCTTTGGTCTTGCCCTTAGTCAAAGCAGTCAAAGAGGCCCTGAAGTGGGAATCTCCTCCTAAACATAGAAAATTCTTTAAACATCTAAAAAAAGATCGTCCAAACTTTCCTTTCCTGGAGGAACTCAGGGAAATTTTCACACAGGAGTGGAACAATGTCGATAAGAGGGCATCCTTGCTGAACAAATCAGCCAAGCTTTATTTGTTCAAATCAGAGGACGGCAAATATTTAGAATCGGCCCCTCTAGTGGATGCAGCCTTGATGAGGCTAGCCAAGCACTTTTGAGGATTTGGTGTCCCTCAAGGACAACCTGGAGAGGAGAATCGAATCCAATCTCAAGTGAATATACACTACGGCAGGGATGGCTTGCAAGCCGGTGCTTGCCCTAGTGGCCTTATTCAAAGCTATGGAAGTGTGGTCAGATAATGTGGATGCAGCTCTCAGAGGAGTTCTGGAAGAGGTGGCCAGGAATTCATCCATCCGGGAGCTGAGATTGGCATCTGCCTTACCCGTCTGCTGGTTTGGGTTATGCTGTCCTTGGTTACAGCTAAATGTGCATTTTGGCCTTGGCTCTTTTTGGCTGATCTAACCCCTAGGCAGGCATTGTGCAAGATCCCCTTTGAGGGTTCCTCCCTGTTTGGGAACAAACTGGACAGCGCTATAGCCAACTACAGGCGGGAGGTCCGGTTTCCTGCCACAGGATTGGCGTCTGCTAGGTCAGAAGAGGGCTCAGCCCAGAAGTCAAGGCATGGAACGAGTTAGGGAAGTGCGCCTCTACAAGCTGGGCCGCAAATTCAAGAGAAGCCAGTCATCTTTTAAGAAGTCCTCCAAGGGCTTGACCTCTGGAGGTCGTGAGGCCACAAAGTCCTTTTTATGATTGGGCCTGTTCAGGCAGGCCAGGTGGGGGCACGCTTTTGCCATTTTTTACATGTCTGGGCGGCTTCAATTTGGGACGTTTGGGCTGTCAGCACAGTATCTTCAGGGCATGCTTGGGCGGTCAAGAGCCCTCCTTTTCTCAAGTTCATCCCTATGGCCCTTCCACATTCCAGAGAGAGGAGGAAGATCCTACTGTCCTACATGGACTCTCTACTGGCACAGGGTGCTGTTGTACTCTCCCCTCTTTTTGGTCCAGAAAAGAAATGGGGCCTGGAGGCTGGTCATAGATCTCACCCATCTAAACTCCTTTGGAAGCCAAAATTCAAGATGGAGACGCTGTTCACAATTCAACAAGCAATTCAACCAGGCAATTGGGTCCTGCCTAAAGATCTGAAGGACGCCTATTTTTATGTGCCCATTGCAAGAGATTTTCAGAGGTTCATCCAGCTTGCTGTGGACCAATGGCATCTCCAGTTCATATGTCTTTCCTTTGGGTTTTCAACGTCACCTCGTGTGTTTTCAAAGGTCTTGTTGGCGGTCATGGCCCTGATCAGAAACAGAGCCATTCGCCTGCACCATTACACAGACGACCTGCTCCTACTATCTTGGAACAAAGAACAGCTACTACAGCACAAGGCCCATGTCATCTCGACCCTTCTCAAGTTTGGGTGGTTGCTGAACATGGAGAAGAGCCAGTTGGAGGCCATGTAGTCTCTAATATTCCTCGGGGCTCATTTCGACATGGTCAGCACCACCATCTCCCTGCCTGTGGAGAGGATTCCGGTGATCTGGAGCCGAATACTACCTGCCCTGTCCTCCTCGTATCTTCGGACCCTCCAATGCCTGAAAGTCATTGGCACCATGGTGTCCGCAGCACAGATGGTGACGTGGGCACAGTGAAGAATGCGACCCTTCCAGAAGGGCTTTCTTCAACAGTGGAATCCAGGCAACATAGGTCAGGTCATTTACATAAATCCATTTGTGAAGGAGAGCCTTCCTTGGTGGCAGCAGAGGAAGAATCTGCTCAATTGCCACTCGATTGCCCCATCTCCTGAGTCATGGTCACAACAGATGCCAGCAGCTCTGGATGGGGCACTCTCTGCCAGTCAGAGATAGCTCAGAGCAGAAGGAGCTTCCCCCCCACAGGTTGGGGTCGAATGTCTTGGAATTGCGAGCGGCGTTCTGTGCCCTATGGGCCTTCCAGCACCTAACACAGGGGAAATCAGTCCTCCTGAGGTCCGACAATACAACGACAATGTCCTACATAAGGAAACAAGTTGGGACCCACAGCCTGACCCTCTTGCTAGAGGTAGAGCCAATCATAACTTGGGCTCAGAGAAACCTATCCAACATATCGGCAGTATACGTCCCCGGAGTCCAGAACTCACAGACTTCCTGTCCAGGGTTCAGTTAGACAATAACAAGCATTCTCTTGACACGGAAGTTTTCAAGTGAATACTGACCCTTGGGATCAGTCCGGAAGTTGACCTATTTGCCTTCCCATGCAACAGCAAACTGGAGGTGTACTACACCAGGAATAGCTGTCCCCAGGCCTTCGGGGTGGATGCTCTGACGGATCAGTGGAGGTTTTGCACAGCCTATGCATTTCCCCCTGTCATTTTCAGGTTTCTTTGGAGGCTCAGAGCAGAAGCAGTGGAAGTAGTGGCCGTAATTCCATACTGCCCCAGCAAACCATGGTTTCCCTTACTGGCGTAGCTCAGTTTTCGGGATCTGGTTTCTCTCCCTCTCAAGCCAGACCTGCTATCACAGGGGGCCTTTCCTCACCCTTGCCCAGCCTGGCTTCATCTAATGAGGGGGAGGCTGGAGGCCTTAGGCTGTCCTCCTGAAGTCATCCCTACCCTGATGAATGCCAGAAGACCAAGTACCAACAGGGTCTATGGGAAAGTCTGGTCTAAGTTCGTGGACTATATTTTGGCCATGGGCTAATCCTTTAGTAATCAGAGGGTTCAGGATGTCCTGGGATTCCTACAGTCAGGCCTGGACCTGCCCCTATCAGTCAGCACCATCAGGGTTCAAGTGTCAGCTATCTCGGCCTTCACTGGAGTATCATGGGCCAACTACTCTCTGGTCCGGCAATTCTTCAAGGGGGCAGTGAAGTTGAGGCCTCAAAAAAAACCGAGGTTCCCTAAATGGGACCTCCCGCTTGTCCTCGACGTCTTTGGAGGCATTCCGGAATCGGCTGGTCCACCCATAGTGAGGGAGCTCTCTATCAAGGGGTCCTTTCTAATGGCGGCTACATCAGCAAAAATAGTCTCTGAAATCAGGAACCTTGGCTGCAAAGAACCGTTTTTGACATTCTTCCAGGATCGAGTGGTCCTCATCCCTATTCTAGGTTCTAATCCTAAAGTGACCTCGGTTTTCCACAAGAACCAGAAGATTGTCCTGCCAACGTTTAGAGCCTTGGGAGTCAATGACGTTCACCCCCTGGACATAGGTGAGACCTTAAGACTGTACTTGCAGGTCACAGCATCCTTCCATCCCTTTCCATGGGAAGAGTAAAGGAGACCGGGCTTCTCCCAGGTCAATTGCGGCCTGGTTAGTCCAGGCAATCCAAATGCCCTACAGAGCTAAGGGCTTGGCGCCTCCGGAGGCAGTAACTGCACACTCAACCAGAAGTGTGGCTACGTCCTTTGCGGCTTCCCGGCACATCACCCCTGAAATAAAATGCAGAGCAGTCTCATGGTCCTCAATCCACACTTTTTATGGCTCATTACTGCCTCCTTACCCTCTGTTAATTTTGGTTTGGAAGTCTTGTCAGTTGATGGGGCAAATTAAAGTCTTTGTTTGAGTAACTGCCCACCCATGTGTGTATGGCTAATTATTTCCCATACGTATGCTGCCATGGAGTCTGTCAGGAAAATGGAAAATTTTCTGTCAAATACTTACTGTAATTTTCTTTTCCTGATGGACTCCATGGCAGCAGGAGTACTCTCCCAATGCCATGAGTAGGCTAGTTATGGAACATGGCCTCTGGCGCTGAGCAAAGACTTATGGGAGTGGGGTCCTATAGGAGAGGAGAGGGCGGGACTAACCCATACGTATGCTTCCATGGAGTCCATCAGGAAAGGAAAATGACGTAAGTATTTGAATTTTCCATTTTTTCATATCATTTTTATTGTAATTTTTAATATTATTCTATACAAATTATTTTCTATGCATTTTATTAGTTTTACAATGTATGCATATTATTGTTAGTTCAAGGATAGAACTCCTGAGACACTATCTATTCATGTATGGGACGCCCTGCACATGATCCAATAATATTGCTGAAAAGGATCTTTATCAGTTAGCACATGGTCCTTAGTCCATGTGATCCACTTAGTACATGGTAGCAGAGAATTGAAAGTAATCCGCCTATTTATGGTATAGTGCAGACTTTCAGCCTGTTGTTTCATTTGACTTTAGTTGTGTACTCATTCTCTTAGTTTGCCACACCCCACATATAAATAACAATTTACAGAGGAACAAGCCTTGCCTTATCTTCTATACCCCCTGCTAACCCTGTTCTGCTTGAGGGTGTGGTAGCATCAGTAATGCAAATCAATGCAAATAAACATGTTTTAGTATACCATACATACATTTTTTTTTCATAAGCAACAACCTTTATGTTAAGCCTGGTAAACACGATGAGAAAATCAGATGACAAATACAGCTTTCGGAGCGATCGCCTGATAATTTGATCATTAGTACACAGCTTTCAAGAGCCGATAATGACAGTTCATGATAAATTATCCAAAAGTACAAGCATGAGAATTTTCTCCTACTATACCAGAACGAATGATATTAATTTATTCAGTACAGTAGTTATCCGAGACTGCACATGCTCGTAAATGAAAGATTACAATACAATACATCACTTCCAAAGTTGTATTGTGCAGTACAAAAATTTTCGTAACTTTAGTAACCTCTTAATTTTCAATATGAGACTAGCATGCAAAAA
This sequence comes from Staurois parvus, assembly GCF_062004578.1. NCBI lineage: Eukaryota > Metazoa > Chordata > Amphibia > Anura > Ranidae > Staurois > Staurois parvus. The sequence continues at coordinate 1,417,845 of NW_028317904.1, forward strand.
AAAAAAAAAAGCCAAATGACAGCTACAGCGCGGTTGTCCAGTTCTGAGAGGGGGTCATATGATGTCCTTGCAGAACGCACCCTTCTTTGTGCCTCCAGGACACAGCTGATCAAGTGATGAGGTAGAAGGCCTTTTACCACGTGATCAGCTGTGTCCAATGACACAGCAGATCGCCGAGTAAATACAGTTGCCTGTTATTGGCTACACTTTCCTCATGCTGTCACAGCATTAGTAAAGTACTGCCGATAACCGGCAATGGTCACAAAGCAGATCGGCACTGATGATCAGTGCCCTGATGATCAGTGCACAGTAGTGCTGCCCAGCAGTGCCACCCACCAGTGCCCTGCAGTGCCTCTCACCAATGCCCAGCTGTGCCTCCCACCAGTGCCCATCAGTGCCTAGCAGTACTTCCCATCAGTACCCAGCAGTGCCACTCATCAGTGCTACCCAGTAGTGCCGCCCAGCAGTTGCACCCATCAGTGCTGCCAGCCAGTGCTGTCAGTCACTGCTGCGAGTCAGTGCCACAAATCAGCACCGCCCAGCAGTACCACCTATCAGTGCCCATCATTGCAGCATATCAGTGCAGCATCATCAGTGCCTCCTCATCAATGCCCACCAGTGCCGCCTCATCAGTGTGCCACCAGTGCTGCCTATCCGTGCTACCTCATCAGTACCCATTAGTGCTGCCTATCAGTGCCCATCAGTATCAGTGCAGCCTCATTAACGCACACCAGGGAAGGAGAAAAATTACCTGTTTGAAAATTTGATAAAAAAAACAAAGAAAAACTTTTTTTTTCACATTTTTTGCTCTTTTTTTATTTATAGTGCAAAAAATAAAACACCCAGTGATGATTAAATACCACAAAAAGAAAGTACTATTTGTGTGAAAAAAAAGATTAAAAATTTCATATGGGTACAAGGTTGCATGACCGCGCAATTGTCATTCAAAGTGTGAAAGCTCTGAAAGCTGAAAATTGGCCTAGGTACGAAGGGTAAAAGTGCTCGGTAGGCAAGTGGTTAAGCTTGCTAGCCAGACCAGCAAGATTCCACTCTCTTGCTGCTCGCTCATTAACCTTTAAGGCCAGTGAGGAAGTGTTTATATTACAGTAAATGGTTTCCTTGCCAAGTTAATTTTGTCACTGGTGACGCATCTTCAAAGACAAAATTTTTGTATGAACTTCCTTGCAAAAAAAATCATCAGTACATTTGATAATGCTTTCAGAGACTTGAAAAATGATGTTCAAAAGTGCCTCAAAATTTCATTTGCTTTTAACATATAATTTTGGGATTAAAGGAATTTCATAAAAGGAAGCCATATTTTCTGTTAGAATTTTGTTCAAGAAAAATTCTCCATCGTGCTCCTTTGTTTTTTTTTCATTACAGTCGAAAATACTGATTGCTTTGATCTCATTAACTAGTGGAAAATCAAATGAAGGTTCTAAAAATTTTTTTTTTCTTTGCAATGAAAGTTTGGCATCCTGTGAACACATCTCTAACCAAAATTTTGACCTTCCACTTATTTCAATTCAAATGAGCTATGGGCCAGGTCATTCTTCACACGAAAGTTCCACAAGCTGTAGGGTCAGGAACGACCTGACCCACAGCTCATTGGAGAACAAAAAAGTGGCACTTCAGATTAGAGATGAGTTTGGAGGGCATCCAAGCTCATCTCTACTGCCAGCTTATCAAGTGAAAAATAATCGCGATCAGACAAATGATAAAGAGTTTAAGATTAAAAGTACAATGTCTGTGTTTTCAGTTGACACAAATGTAGTGAAATAAAATCTCTACAAGATGTCTCTGACTTATAAACTGACCTGACATGAACAATTTGGTTTAATGTTGATAAAAATATGCACTCAGGAGCCTGAACAATGCAGGCATCATGCATTCCAGATGCTCAAGCCTGTTATAAAGTGTATCAAAATGTATCAAAAAAGTAATATAAGTATATCAAAAAAGTAAAAGTAATATAAACACCCCTATATGCCTGAATCTATTTTTGCTTTTATTGCTTTTTTAAACATTTACCCAGGGCGGTTCTGCTGTACTGTGTAATCCTCCAGCTCTTATGTTATCAAGCCCTGTGTCTAGTGCAGTGTTGCACACTTCTAAAGTACCCCTTTATAAATATCCCTGTTTACTGGCTATGGGAAGGCTCGACAGAGAAGGTGGTTCCTTGAAACGCATTGCTACCCTGTTTCTACATGCAGGTATTCCATAAGAATAGACCCTCCCTTCTCACTGGCCTACCCAAACGAACGCTATCCCCACTCCAGTCGATCCTAAACTCAGCGGCCAGACTCATCCACCAAGCGCTCCACATCCCCCCTCCCCCCTCTGCCAATCCCTTCATTGGCTCCCGATTGCCCAACGCATCGACTTCAAGCTGCTAACCCTGACCTACAAGGCCATTCACAATGCCGCCCCGAACTACATAACTGACCTGATAACCAGATACTACCCTACCCGTGCCCTCCGCTCCTCACAGGACCTCCTGCTCTCTAGCTCCCTGGTCTCCTCCTCCCACACCCGATTGCAGGACTTCTCCAGGACTTCCCCCATCCTCTGGAACTCCCTACCCCAATCCATCAGACTGTCACCTACCCTCCTCACCTTCAGGCGCACCCTGAAAACCCTCCTCTTCAGGGAAGCCTACCCCAACCTCACCTAACACCCGACGTCACCTAACAACTAACCTCCTCCACTCCACCCACCACTCCATCCCCCACAGCCATCTCCTCCTGTGCCACCTTCCCCTCCCTCCTAGATTGTAAGCTCGAAAGAGCAGGGCCCTCAAACCCCTCGTGTAGTGTATTGTTACTGTCTTGTCTCATGTTATGTCCCCCTTGCTACTGTACAGCGCTGAGCATACCCTTTGGCGCTATATAAATACTGTATAATAATAATAATAGAGTGGCAGGAAACGCTGCTCTCAGTCAGTTTCTATAGCGGGTCCAGCAGTACCTACAACAGGGCTTACTGCTTGTTTTATCTCACAGAACCTCTGTCTGCCTTTACATCAAGACTCTGTATTTCACTCCAGCTGGTTAAAGGCTACTTTACTGTGTGCTGTTGTTCTCATTCCAATAAATCTGTTCAGCTTTTAACCTTTATCCCGGTATTCTCTACTTTACAGCTGCTAAAAATACTTCTGAAAGTATATGTGAACCCTTACCTTGTAAAACAGCCTATTCAGATTAAAATAGAACAGCAAGGCAAAGAAATTGTGTATACATTTACAAAAATTATAAATACCTTTTTTATAAAATAAAAAGGACAAAAATATGGAAACACTACATGATTTGCAGGTGTGAAAGTGACCACGTTTTGCATTTAAAGCAGAAGTCATGTAACATTGTTTTGTTTCCGCTTTGTAATGAGACACCTATCTAACAGGTGCAAAGCCTCACTTTCGTCATTCACTGCATGTGCTGCTAGTAATACAGAGTCATATCCAGGGGAGGACTGACAGCTCATGGGGCCCCTCGGGCAATAGGGGATCATGGGGCCCCTGTGTCCTTGCCCAAACTCAAAAAAGCCTATGAAAAAGGTACCAGGGGCATCTCATGGGGCCCCCTCCTGACTCCAGCCCCTAAGGCAGTGCCCAAGTTGTCAAATGGTCAGTCGGCCACTGGTCATATCACAGCTTACTGAGTTTCAAAGGGCAAATTGTTGGTGCCTGCATAGCTGGTGCCTCTGTGAGTTGCCAATTTATTTCTAGTGTCCTGAGGTACCGTATCAAAGGTTGTGACGACATATACAGTTTCCGGGAAAACATTTGATAAGCATAAAGCGCGGTCGACATAGTCAACTGACCGAAAGAGACAAAAGAACGTTGTGCAGGTTTGTGACCCAGAATAAAAAAACATTTGCTGCAAAAGTGACTGCAGAACTGACAAAGACAGCAATGTCTTTACTAATAAATTAACACAGTCCATAATGCATGAAAGTGTTACCCCAACATTTCATATTTATATGTTGTACCATGCACTTGTTTTAAAAAGTATCCTGTTCTTTGTGCAATGCCTCCTTTGTGTGAAATTTAGAGATGAGCGAATCGAACATGGCGAAGTGGAATTCGTTTCGAAGATCAGGAAAAATTCGATTCGCGCCAAATCCGAAAATTAGCAAACTTCGGATGCACGAATCGAATTTTCCCAAAAATGGCGGCGACGTGTGGCGACGGAGCGGGGATCTCTGGGAAGGCGCGCAGACAAGGCGCGCTGACCCATAATGCATTCATTCATGACATGTGATCGCATTAGCCAATCAGCAGCCAGCCAGCCAGCACTGTGTAATGGTGGAGCTATAAATTGCGGCCATCTTACAATTCTCCATTAGCCTCCGGTCATTCAAGAGAGACAGACCTGTCTGTATTAGGGACAGAGTTAGGGCCAGAGAGACTTTAGGGCCACAGAATCGTTACTTAGGGACACAGAATTGTTACTGAGGGACACAGAATCGTTACTCAGGGACACAGAATTGTTACTCAGGGACACAGAATCGTTACTCAGGGACACAGAATTGTTACTCAGGGACACAGAATTGTTACTCAGGGACAGACACAGAATTGTTACTCAGGGACACAGAATTGTTACTCAGGGACACATAATTGTTACTGAGGGACACAGAATCGTTACTGAGGGACACAGAATTGTTACTCAGGGACACAGAATTGTTACTAAGGGACACAGAATTGTTACTCAGGGACACAGAATTGTTACTCAGGCACAGACACAGAATTGTTACTCAGGGACACAGAATTGTTACTCAGGGACACAGAATTGTTACTGAGGGACACAGAATCGTTACTCAGGGACACAGAATTGTTACTCAGGGACACAGAATTGTTACTGAGGGACACAGAATCGTTACTCAGGGACAATGAATTGTTACTCAGGGACACAGAATTGTTACTCAGGGACACAGAATTGTTACTGAGGGACACAGAATCGTTACTCAGGGACACAGAATCGTTACTCAGGGACACAGAATTGTTACTCAGGGACACAGAATTGTTACTGAGGGACACAGAATCGTTACTGAGGGACACAGAATTGTTACTGAGGGACACAGAATTGTTACTCAGGGACAGACACAGAATTGTTACCCAGGGACACAGAATTGTTACTGAGGGACACAGAATTGTTACTCAGGGACACAGAATTGTTACTCAGGGACACAGAATTGTTACTCAGGGACAGACACAGAATTTTTACTCAGGGACACAGAATTGTTACTCAGGGACACAGAATTGTTACTGAGGGACACAGAATCGTTACTCAGGGACACAGAATTGTTACTCAGGGACAGACACAGAATTGTTACTCAGGGACACAGAATTGTTACTCAGGGACACAGAATTGTTACTCAGGGACAGACACGGAATTGTTACTCAGGGACATAGAATTGTTACTCAGGGACACAGAATTGTTACTGAGGGACACAGAATCGTTACTCAGGGACACAGAATTGTTACTCAGGGACACAGAATTGTTACTCAGGGACACAGAATCGTTACTGAGGGACACAGAATCGTTACTCAGGGACACAGAATTTTTACTCAGGGACACAGAATTGTTACTCAGGGACACAGAATTGTTACTGAGGGACACAGAATCGTTACTGAGGGACACAGAATCGTTACTCAGGGACACAGAATCGTTAGGGACACAGAATCGTTACTCAGGGACACAGAATCGTTACTCAGGGACACAGAATTGTTACTCAGGGACAGACACAGAATTGTTACTCAGGGACACAGAATTGTTACTCAGGGACACAGAATTGTTACTGAGGGACACAGAATCGTTACTGAGGGACACAGAATTGTTACTCAGGGACACAGAATTGTTACTCAGGGACAGACACAGAATTGTTACTCAGGGACACATAATTGTTACTCAGGGACACAGAATTGTTACTGAGGGACACAGAATCGTTACTCAGGGACACAGAATTGTTACTCAGGGACACAGAATTGTTACTCAGAGACAGACACAGAATTGTTACTCAGGGACACAGAATTGTTACTCAGGGACACAGAATCGTTACTGAGGGACACAGAATCGTTACTCAGGGACACAGAATTGTTACTCAGGGACACAGAATCGTTACTCAGGGACACAGAATCGTTACTGAGGGACACAGAATTGTTACTCAGGGACACAGAATCGTTACTCAGGGACACAGAATCGTTACTCAGGGACACAGAATCGTTACTGAGGGACACAGAATCGTTACTCAGGGACACAGAATCGTTACTCAGGGACACAGAATCGTTACTGAGGGACACAGGATCGTTACTGAGGGACACAGAATCGTTACTCAGGGACACAGAATCGTTACTGAGGGACACAGAATCGTTACTCAGGGACACAGGATCGTTACTGAGGGACACAGAATCGTTACTCAGGGACACAGAATCGTTACTGAGGGACACAGAATCGTTACTGAGGGACACAGAATCGTTTCTCAGGGACACAGAATCGTTACTGAGGGACACAGAATCGTTACTGAGGGACACAGAATCGTTACTCAGGGACACAGAATCGTTACTGAGGGACACAGAATCGTTACTGAGGGACACAGAATCGTAACTGAGGGACACATAATCGTTACTCAGGGACACAGAATCGTTACTGAGGGACACAGAATCGTTACTGAGGGACACAGAATCGTTACTCAGGGACACAGAATCGTTACTGAGGGACACAGAATCGTTACTGAGGGACACAGAATCGTTACTCAGGGACACAGGATCGTTACTCAGGGACACAGAATCGTTACTGAGGGACACAGAATCGTTACTCAGGGACACAGGATCGTTACTCAGGGACACAGAATCGTTACTGAGGGACACAGAATCGTTACTCAGGGACACAGGATCGTTACTGAGGGACACAGAATCGTTACTGAGGGACACAGAATCGTTACTCAGGGACACAGAATCGTTACTGAGGGACACAGAATCGTTACTGAGGGACACAGAATCGTTACTCAGGGACACAGAATCGTTACTGAGGGACACAGAATCGTTACTGAGGGACACACGATCGTTACTCAGGGACACAGAATCGTTACTCAGGGACACAGAATCGTTACTGAGGGACACAGGATCGTTACTGAGGGACACAGAATCGTTACTCAGGGACACAGAATCGTTACTCAGGGACACAGAATCGTTACTGAGGGACACAGGATCGTTACTCAGGGACACAGGATCGTTACTCAGGGACACAGGATCGTTACTGAGGGACACAGGATCGTTACTCAGGGACACAGGATCGTTACTCAGGGACACAGAATCGTTACTGAGCGACACAGAATCGTTACTGAGGGACACAGAATCGTTACTCAGGGACACAGAATCGTTACTGAGGGACACAGAATCGTTACTGAGGGACACAGAATCGTTACTCAGGGACACAGAATCGTTACTGAGGGACACAGAATCGTTACTGAGGGACACAGAATCGTTACTCAGGGACACAGAATCGTTACTGAGGGACACAGAATCGTTACTCAGGGACACAGAATCGTTACTCAGGGACACAGAATCGTTACTGAGGGACACAGAATCGTTACTCAGGGACACAGAATCGTTACTGAGGGACACAGAATCGTTACTCAGGGACACAGAATCGTTACTCAGGGACACAGAATCGTTACTCAGGGACACAGAATCGTTGAATTAAAGAGTATGTCAGACAACACGCAGAGGAGTGGCAGAGGAGGCAATGTTTCAGGAGCGAGCAGACGTGGCAGCAGAGGAAGGGGTCGAGGCAGCACTAGTCGCAGCCAGAGGCCAGTGCTCCCGGTGTCATCCAGCGGTCGTGTCTCCACCGACAACCCTGCCGTCATCGATTGGTTGGCTCGGTCGTCTTCCTCTTCCCAGGTCACCTCTGACACCTACAGCCAATGGTCGGTGGGTACGTCAGACACAACCGTTAGTTGGCATGGCCCGGGAGCAAGCCCACTGAAATCACGTGTCCTCTACCTGCCCCTGTCCTTTGGTGTTCCCTCACCAAGCGAAGTATTGCATGCTGTGGGCTCAGCCCCACTGTACAGTGAGGAAGAGCTAACAGAGGGCGGTCAGGAACGGGGGGAGACATCCGCCTCTTCAGCAGCCAGGCGAAGAAGTACTGGCGAGGAGAGTGGCTCGGTAGCCGGTCTAGAGACAGGTCTGTCTCCTGACCCACACGCAGCCGAGGGGGCTAGTAGTGAGGCGGAGACCCTAATTGATGATGATGAGGCTGATCGCACTTGGCAGCCTCGTCGTCATCAGGCTATTGCTTCCGCATCATCAGGAGAAGAGGGTGCCAGCTTGGCAGCGAGCAAAACAGTCGGTGGGTTGCCCAGGAGGCAGTAGGGTCGCAGCAGTGTCAGTGGAGGCAAACGGCCACGGAGTAGAGCACCAGCTCCACTGCAGCCTACCACCACGGCCAGTAGTGGTGCCGGTGTGCACGGAGGAAGTAGCAGTCAGCCAGTGAGGAGTAGCGGGGGCAAAGTTTCCTACTCGGCGGTGTGGCAATTTTTCGCATTTTTTTGCATTCACATGTAGAAGAGATGGTGGGCCAGTCTTTGAGCATGTCGGTCTCTGCCAAAGTGCACGGCAGCGCCGACGTGTGGAGCTGTAACTACGGTCAGGGACAGTACATGTCATTTACGGCCCACTGGGTGAACGTGGTGCCGGCACAGCCGCACCAGCAACTTGGACAGGTCACGCCGCTTTTGCCTCCACGTTTGCACGTCCTTGGTCCAGCAAAGATGTCCGCCTCTACCACCTCTTCTTCCGCCGTGTCCTCAGCCGCCACCCCGTGCCAAGTCCCATTACCCGACCGGCATATCATATGTGCAGGGCGCAACGGTGTCACGCTGTGCTGCACCTGGTATGCCTTGGCGAACGTAGTCACACAGGGGAGGAACTTCTGAGTGTAATGAACAGAGAAATCGACAGATGGCTGTCTCCGCGCAAACTGAAAATCGGAACCATGTTGACCGACAACGGAAAGAACATGGTGTCTGCTCTGCGTCAAGGAAGGTTGTGCCATGCGCCATGCATGGCTCACGTGTTCAATCTGGTTGTCAAGCGGTTCCTAAAATCCACCATCCCACTGCAAGACATCCTTAAAATGTCACGTAAACTTTGCATGCATTTCAGCCATTCCTACACCGCAAAGCACACCCTCCTTGAGCTGCAGCGGCAGAACGGAATTCCACAGCATCGCCTGATCTGCGACATTGCAACAAGGTGGAATTCAACCCTACATATGTTAGACCGCCTTTACGAACAGCGAAAGGCCATCACCGATTTCCTGATGTTACAAGCGGATAAAGGTACTCCCCTGTGTAACTTAGATGTCAGCCATTGGCAGCTCATGCGTGACACCTGCCGCTTGCTCAGGCCCTTTGAGGAGGCCACGCTATTCGTGAGGACTATGGGATGAACGACGTCATTCCTCTGTTGCACGTCCTGGAACAAATGCTGTTAACAATGGCTGGTCAGGGTGCGGTAGACGTGGCGCACAGATCTCAACGCCACATGACCCCTGTGGGGGCAGGACAGGAAGAAGAGGAGGAGGTAGAGGAGGACATTGGTGCTCAGGAATTATTGAGTGAAATGGGTGGTTTTTCCACTCAGCGGACAGGAGGAGCAGGAGCATCTGGTAGAGGAGGAGGAGGAGACAGAGGACCCAGACGCACCGTGGCAGTATGCTGTGGAGATGGAGGCAGGGAGTCCCTCGCATTCCTTGGCACAAATGGCCCATAGCATGCTCGGTTGCTTGCGTAGCGACAACAGCCGAATAATAACCATCAGACAGAGGGATGACTTTTGGCTGTCCACCTTGTTGGACCCTCGCTACCGTTCAAAAATGGTGGCCTTTTTCACACCTGCTGAGAGGGAGGCCAAAATAACGTACTATAAAAACCACCTATGTAGTCAGTTGGTCTCTGCCTTTCTGCGCCAACGTCCATCCTCAGACACTGTGGGCCCTGTGCGCTCGCGTTCCGCTGCCATGGCAGCAGGGGAGGGGTGGGGTGGTAGGAGCAGTGGCAGCTCCACCAGCAGCGGCTGCCTCAGTCTGCAGTCGATGATGAGTAGCTTTCTTCACCAGCGCAGTGAGGAAACTACTAACCAGCCGCAGCAGCATCAGGTGGACCTGGAGCAGGACCTCAAACAACAGGCTTGGGCCTACTTGGACAGCACCCTGCCAACCGAGGTAGACAATCCCCTTGACTACTGGGCAACGAAACTTGACCTTTGGCCCCAACTAGCTGAATTTGCCCTTGAAAGGCTGTCATGCCCGGCCAGTAGCGTGGCATCGGAGCGCGTGTTTAGTGCGGCAGGAGGTATTGTAACTCCGCGGAGGACACGACTGTCCACCCAAAGTGTGGAGAGACTCACGTTTGTGAAAATGAATCAGGCGTGGATTAGTCTGGATTTCAAACCACCAGTTCCTGACACAACTGACTAAATCCGCCATGAATCATGCCCCAAACATGTTATTATTTTTAACATAGGCCTCTGTATGGCCTTCAATTTAAGCTGCTTACGCTTCGCCACTCTGCCATGGGCCCCTGTACCGCCTCCTCTTGCTGCTGCCAGGTCCAGAGTGTGTCATGGGTCCCTGTACGGCCTCCCATTGCTGCTGTCTCCATCGCCACACTCTGCCATGTGCCACTTTCAGGTCTCCTCACACTGCTGGTGGGTTCCATTTTGTCATAGGGTGCTGGCAGATTACGGGCCTCCCATTGCTGCTGCCAGGCCCGTAATCTGCCATGGGCCCCCGTATCGACTCCTCATGCTGCTGCCAGGCCCGTAATCTGTCATGGGCCCCTGTACCGCCTCCTCATGCTGCTGCCAGGTCCAGAGTGTGTCATGGGTCCCTGTACGGCCTCCCATTGCTGCTGTCTCCATCGCCACACTCTGCCATGTGCCACTTTTAGGTCTCCTCACACTGCTGGTGGGTTCCATTTTGTCATAGGGTGCTGGCAGATTACGGGCCTCCCATTGCTGCTGCCAGGCCCGTAATCTGCCATGGGCCCCCGTACCGACTCCTCATGCTGCTGCCAGGCCCGTAATCTGTCATGGGCCCCTGTACCGCCTCCTCATGCTGCTGCCAGGTCCAGAGTGTGTCATGGGTCCCTGTACGGCCTCCCATTGCTGCTGTCTCCATCGCCACACTCTGCCATGTGCCACTTTCAGGTCTCCTCACACTGCTGGTGGGTTCCATTTTGTCATAGAGTGCTGGCAGATTACGGGCCTCCCATTGCTGCTGCCAGGCCCGTAATCTGCCATGGGCCCCCGTATCGACTCCTCATGCTGCTGCCAGGCCCGTAATCTGTCATGGGCCCCTGTGCCGCCTCCTCATGCTGCTGCCAGGTCCAGAGTGTGTCATGGGTCCCTGTACGGCCTCCCATTGCTGCTGTCTCCATCGCCACACTCTGCCATGTGCCACTTTCAGGTCTCCTCACACTGCTGGTGGGTTCCATTTTGTCATAGGGTGCTGGCAGATTACGGGCCTCCCATTGCTGCTGCCAGGCCCGTAATCTGCCATGGGCCCCCGTACCGACTCCTCATGCTGCTGCCAGGCCCGTAATCTGTCATGGGCCCCTGTACCGCCTCCTCATGCTTCTGCCAGGTCCAGAGTGTGTCATGGGTCCCTGTACGGCCTCCCATTGCTGCTGTCTCCATCGCCACACTCTGCCATGTGCCACTTTCAGTTCTCCTCACACTGCTGGTGGGTTCCATTTTGTCATAGGGTGCTGTATGGCCTCCCATTGCTGCTGCCAGGCCCGTAATCTGCCATGGGCCCCCGTACCGACTCCTCATGCTGCTGCCAGGCCCGTAATCTGTCATGGGCCCCTGTACCGCCTCCTCATGCTGCTGCCAGGTCCAGAGTGTGTCATGGGTCCCTGTAGGGCCTCCCATTGCTGCTGTCTCCATCGCCACACTCTGCCATGTGCCACTTTCAGGTCTCCTCACACTGCTGGTGGGTTCCATTTTTTCATAGGGTGCTGTATGGCCTCCCATTGCTGCTGCCTCCACCGCCACACTGTGGCTCCACACTCTGGTTTTGGCCCCGTGACTGCCCAAATGAGTGAAGTGTGCGGTGATTCTAAGATCGACGGCACTCATCTGCATGTCATACTGACTGACAGTATTATTTCTCTTCCCCAGCAGACTCCAAGGGCATTTAAATTAAAGGTACAGTGTTCTGCACTAATATAAAGGCTCTCTGAAGCCTAGAAACACCCTTTTTATAAGTTAAATTTGCAGCGAATATATTCGACTCGAATCGAATTTATTCCGCGAATTCGCCGAATCAGCCGAATCGAATTTTTGAATAATTCGCTCATCTCTTGTGAAATTCTATCCATCCATCCCAGTTTGGTCAGTTTTCTGGCGGTCCAATGGCCAAGACGAGTGTACTGCTCTCCCTCTGCCTCTTCCTGACACCCACCCCCCCACTGCAGTCTCCATCCCTAGTTCTCCAAGCCCCTTTTGCAACTGAGAACAGAGGACATATGATCACTTATAGAAAAAAAAAGGTATTTATAATGTTTTAAAAATATGTATACACATGTTTTTGCCTTGCATTTCTATTTTAGGGTCCATGCACACGGGACTTAAAAAATACTGCTTCTATAGGAGTTTTGCATTTTGTCTGCAGAATCAGCTCAGTATTATGCTATGTGTCCATACACATTAGGATGTTTAGAGGCATATTTTAAGCTCAGCATTTAGAGGCAGAAAAGAACACTTCTGGTTTTAAATTTTTGAGAGGAGTTTTCTGGCAGAAAAAACCCTAAACACTCCTAAACGCCTGTACAAATACATTCTATATGAATGTGTTTTACAGTTGTTTTACAAGGTGAGGGTTCACAAATACTTTAAGATATCAATATTTAAAGTGGTTGTAAAGGCTGCAGGTCTTTTTACCTTCATGCATTCGGTGCATGAAGGTAAAAAACCTTCTGTGTGCAGCAGCCCCCCAGTCCCTTCAATACTTACCTGAACCTCATCGCAATCCAGCAATGTGAATGACAGCCTCGGCTGTCCGGGGTCTCTGCCTCCTCAGTGGCTGAGACAGCAAGTGGGAGCCATTGACTCCATCTGCTGTCAATCACAGCCAGCTAACCAATGAGGAGAGGGAGCGGAGCCAAGCCATGGCTTCATGTGTGAATGGACAAACGGAGCAGCGGGTGCCCCCATAGGAAGCTTCTTGCACACAGCAGGTAAGTATAGACATGTTTGTTATTTTACAAAAAAGAACCTTTAAGATCGCTTTAATATAATTCGTTTTTCTATTTTCTTATTACAAAGTCTAGATTGCTTTTCAACACCTGTTTTAACCCTCAAAAAGCTCACACCTTTCACTACATTGGTATGCTTTTCACACAGTTGTGGCACAGCCCTAGTCACTTAAAGCGGAGTTCAACCTAAAAGTGGAAGCTCCACTTGTTTGCCTCCTCCCCCCCTCCACTGCCATATTTGGCACCTTTTGGGGGGGAGTGGATACCTGGCTGTGACAGGTACCCGCTCCCACTTTCGGCTCAGTTCGATACGAGCCGGAAGTTCAGCCCCCTCCTTTCTCCCACAGTCTCCTGGGAACCTTCACAGGTCCCAGAAGACTGCCAGACCAATCAGGATGCACATCGTGACTCGCGCATGTGCAGTAGGCACCTGGCTGTGAAGCCATAGGCTGTCACAGCCTGGTGTCCACAGTTGAGATGTCAGGCTGGGGAGAGGAGAAGGAGAGAAGGGACGGCCCGGGTGAGCATGTCGCTGGACCCTGGGACAGGTGAGTGTGTGTTTATTAAAAGTCAGCAGATACAGTTTTTGTAGCTGCTGACTATTAATAAACACAAAAATGTCTGGAACTAAATGTGCTGCGTTAGAAGGCAGTACTGGAAGCTGAAATGCAACAAAGAGCATAATGTTTGCCATGGTGGCGTCATGTGTACCACCCCACATGGCTGACTTTGCAGCAAAAGGGGGGCCTGTCTGGGGCATTAAAACCACTGCTCAGCCGTCCCCAACTGCAAGTATAAACTAGACCTTATTGTTTCCTTTTACGTGCAAAGGACAAAAGTGCAAGAAACATATGCTTCTAATGTCAGGCAGGTGTTCTGCAGGTAGTAGGTTTTGCCTACAGCTGCACAACAGTCCTCCTCCTCACTCGATTCCTGTTGTTTGTTCAGCTTTTTAGTATTACCTAACTGTGAAAGAACAGGACTGCTCCAGCCTAGAAACAGCAGATGGAGAAGGCTACATTCCAGGCTCTTAAAAAACATTTTCTATTATTTTATCCTGATTACGTAAAGAAAGTGTTTGAGTGTAAAGGAGGCATCTGTTTATTAGGTTCTGGTTGGATAAAGTATAGCAAATAAATAAAAGATTCTCTTGGCCTCCGAGACTCTGCTCTCTCTTGGTTCTCCTCCTACCTATCACAGCGCTTCTTCAGTGTTACCTATAACTCTGCCTCCTCCTCTCCACTCCCTCTTTCTGTAGGGGTCCCTCAAGGTTCTGTCCTTGGACCCCTTCTCTTCTCCATCTACACCTCCTCCCTTGGTCACTTGATAATCTCCCATGGCTTTAAGTACCATCTCTATGCTAATGACATCTTTATGCAATCTATCTTTCTACTCCTCACCTCACCCCTTCAGTCTCCTCTCGCATTACTAACCTATTAAGTGACATATCGGCATGGATGTCACTCCACGTCCTCAAACTCAAGCTTTCCAAAACTGAGCTCATACTATTCCCTCCAGCCCGGGCCCCCTCCCCTGACTTCTTTATCAAGATCAATAACACAACCATCAGTCCCTCCCCTCATGCCAGGGTACTAGGTGTAATCCTGGACTCCCATCTGTCCTTTCAGCCCCAAATCCAATCGCTGTACAAATCTTGTAGACTTCACCTCCTCAACATCTCCAAGATACGCCCATTCTTAACCTCTGAAACCACTAAGCAACTTATTCACTCCCTTGTTATCTCTCACCTTGACTATTGTAACTCCCTCCTCATTGGCCTACCTCATTGAAGGCTATCCCCTCTTCAGTCTATCATGAATGCTGCTGCCAGACTCATCCACCTTACTAACTGTTCCATATCTGCCATCCCTCTCTGCCAATTAAGGAGCCTAGTAACCAGCATGGATCACTTTGGCAGGATGTGACATAACAGGAAGAGGGTCAGTGGGGAGGAAGAGCACAGACGTGGTAAAGGCAGGCTACGTGCTTGGAGCCTCTAGCTCCTTCTATTGGCCTCCCAAATATCACCCAAACCATACTCTCCGCTCCTCGCACAACCTCCTGCTCTCTAGCTCCATTGTCTCCTCCTCCCATGCTCATCTCCAGGACTTCTCCAGAGCCTCCCCCATCCTCTGGAACTCTCTACCCCAATTTATCAGACTATCGCCTACTCTGCTCACGTTTAGGCGATCTCTGAAAACCTATCTCTTCAGGGAAGACTATCCTGCCCTCAGCTAATAATGGAATCTTCTACTCCTGCTACCAGTCCATCCCCCACAGTTATTACCTTTTGTACCACTAGCCCCTCCCTCTTAGATTGTAAGCTCCAAGGAGCAGGGCCCCCCTAACCCTGCCCCCGGGCAATAGTGGATCATGGGGCCCCTGTGTCCTTGCCCAAACTCAAAAAAGCCTATGAAAAAGGTACAAGGGGCATCTTATGGGGCCCCCTACTGACCCGGGGCCCTCGGGCAGTGCCCGAGTTTCCAAATGGTCAGTCCGCCCCTGTGGTGAACATTGACTTATAGTGGGACTGTGGCAATCTAACACTGATACTAGGTGGGAACTGACTAAATGACACTATCTCCAGGGGTAAAAATACAGTGATCAGTGCTAATACTATACACTGTCACTGTACAAATGACACTGGCTGGGAAGGGGTTAACATCTAGGGGCAATCAAAGGTTAACTGTGTGCCTAAACAAGCGTAAGGTGTGTAGTATGTGCTCCTTTTGCTAAGCAATGTGCCTGTTTTATCTCCCTGCTTTGGAGGGAGAAATAAAAACTGACACTGTCTGTATAGAGCTCTGTGTGGTTTGCCAACACAGGGTTCTGTTCTGTCATTTGCTTAGCCGATCAGCAGGTCCCGGCCATAAATCATAAATCATTGGACCTGCTGATCAGTTTGTTCTGTAGCAAATGACAGCACAATTAGGGCAGCAGGATCGCGCCGTCTATCCGGAAATGCTGGATCACGTACTGTATATATACGCGTGATCCAGTGCACAGCAGCCGCCCTGTAGCAGTACATCTACAGTAGCCGGTCCACAAGTGGTTAAAACAAGAGCTTCTAACAAAACCTTGATCAAAATTGTTTTCCTCAGAGCCTTGTGACTGAGGTGAAGCTCAGTTGACTTCCATCATCCAGTCATGTGTAAACAAAAATGTATGCTTTTTTTATTTTCCTTGCATAGATTGAGTATTCTTTGCAAAGTGAAATTTCATGACATTCACAAAGCTCTGGGGAAAATCCTTGCAGAGTGCCTTTAGTATGTCAACCCAATCATCTTTGCCAGTTTTCTTCCTGAGAATAGAGAGAGAGTTGAGGTTTCTACTTCTGGTGGTTAAAACAGGCCTGGTAGTGCTTGATGAAAATAAACATACTGCTGTTAAAACTACCTGAAAGAGCCTCTTTTAAGTGATATAAATTAAGTGAAAGTAGATTGAGGTGCTGCTGTTATATGTGCACGACTTAATGTAAAAGAAATGTATTTCACAGCCAAAAATAATTATTATATTTATTTATTATTATTTTTAAATATTATTAATATCCCCTTAGCTACTGAGAGTAAAACAAATCTTAATGCCTGAACACAATTTTGCAACTTTGATATCCGTTAGTAAAATTGTAGTTGGATTATATGTTGTTTTTTTCTGAACAAATTGGGCTTTCTTTTGGAGGTAAATGGGAACAGATATCTCCAGATTCAGTTTCTATTATCAAAGGAAAACTGGCCCAAAATAATAAAAAAAATGACTTTTTTAATATAGCTGTAAAGGAAATTTGTAAATTCTAAATAAAATTGTATTCTGTTTTGTATGCTTTTGCCTATGTATTGTACACTGCATTGTGCACACAGCACTAATAATGTTTTCATTATGTTTGCATTCCTTCAAGTCTTAATTAGAAATGAGCCTGCCTATGTAACTCCCCTTGTTACCATAAAAATACAACTGTAACATTAATGCGATACCTACGTAATCATGTGTATAAAAATCTTCAAATGCGCTGAATACACAGAACAGTGATTTGAAAAGATGCTCAATGTATCTTTTTGTGTCCGTTCCTTACTGCAGTAGTTATTAATTTGGAATCACTAATCAATATGAGGATAGGAGTTGCCTAGTGGAAAAAAGTAGAGTAACTAAGGGGATGTTAGAAACTGGAAAACTATGGCCTTAATGTCTTCATATTTTTTAATCCCCCAAGAGGATAAGTGGACTCTCTGCCTTTGAGATTTTGTTTGAAAGTAGTTCACTCACTTGCTTATATCTATTTCAGCAGCTGAAGTTCTCTTCTCGGATCTCACAGAGAATGTTGCTGATCTCTCAAGGTCTTTTACAAACTCATTTTTGTGTTTTCTCCCCAAATTCCTGATCCTAACAGTTTGGAAGGATCTCATAAATTAAAGCCAGCTGACTTGTGGATTGTTAAGAGACATTTACACTATATACATATATCTATAGATATATAGATCTATATATAGATCTGTATATAATGGTTGGAGACACAATACAGTGTCTATTTCATGTACAGTTTACAAAACATGAAGGGAAAGACATCTGGATCCACACCAGACACTGCAAAAATGACTAAATGAAAGTATCTCTGTGTTTAATTTGGTTTCCTCTTGGAATCACAGTCTGGGGTACTATTTATTTAAATGCTTTAATAAATATATTAGTAAGGGATATCTGTATATTTAATGTGATTTGAAAAGTAGTTCAGCCATGTTGAAGTCTTTTATATGTCTTCCATTTTATGTAGAATTGTAGAGTTTAACTATGCTGGTAAGTCAACACGTCTACAAGTAAGCTACAAGGTCATTCTGGCCACAGAATTTGAGTGTACAGCCAATTATTCTGTAAACATTTTTTTTATCAATTATTTGTTTTTTATGTAGGTTTTAGTCATAATAAAAGGTCATTTTGTAATGATATAGCTACTCTCAGATATTAGAGTCTCCCCCGTGGAGTTTACCTCCTAGACCAGGACTAGTTCAGCCTAAATGTAAGCAGGTTTCAGGTTAAAGGTCAGTCATAGTAGGTGTGGTCTGTGATTAAAATGTAAAATATTGATCAAAAGAGGGGAGATTGTAAAGGAAATTTGTAAATTCTGTATAAAATTGTATTCTATGTTGTATGCTTTGCCTATGCATTGTACACTGCACTCATCGTGCACACAACACTAATGTTTTCATTACATTTTCATTCCTTCAAATCCTGATTAGAAATTAGCCTTCCTATGTAACGCCCCTTGTTACCATAAAAGTACAATTGTAATATTAATGTGATACCTACGTAATCATGTGTATAAAAACTTCAAACGCATCAAATACACAGAACACTGATTTGGAAAGATGCTGAGTGTATATCTTTTTGTGTCTGTTCCCTATTGCAGTAGTTCTAATTAATTTGAAACCACTAATCAATATGAAGATAGGATTTGCCTATCAATAAAATTTCAGTATTAATGTCCAGAAAAATAGTTGCATATTTCTTGCTACTACCATAACTTGAAACCAAATAAACCAAAATAAATTCTCCTGCTCCTGACGATCACGGTGATATCACATATATGTATGTCACTTGTTGTTTGTACCCATAGTAGGGCCCAGAAACAATAGTGCGCATTTTCATCTTTTTTTATCCTACCTAATGCACACTGTCAATGAAAATAATTTTGAAAATGCTTTTTTTTTTTTTTTAAATGTGTCCACAATTTTCTGACCCTGAACTTTGACCCTTACTAGACCCTAACACTAACCAAGGCACTGACCCATATCTTTGTCTCACTGTGTCTCTCTATCATTTAGAGAGAAAAAAAAAAACACAGGGGTGGGCTGCACAGTGACTGGTTGTTAGTGCGGAACCTGGGGCTCCCGGTGACACCCCGGTCTTTGTGCTGGGAACCCATTGTGCAGTGTGTTCCCAGCAAAGACAAATACGAATATATGCTTCCCCACAGAAAAAAAGCTCAGTTCTGTGAGGCCGTTATTAATAATAATAATAATAATAATAATGCAAAATTCACAGAGATGTAGGAAAACCAACTGGCCACAGCTTCCGATTGCTGTATTCTGACAACAGAGAGTCCCTCTCTCAGAATACAATGTCCCAGCTGGGGGATTTCTTTAACCACCTCGCTTGTGTGGATGGAGGAATCCATTTGTGTTTTTTTTTTTTGTACAGCCCACTGGCTGATGAAAAAAAATGACTTATGGCCAGCCTAAATTATAAGAAAAGGTCTCTTCCCCACTGTACATTTTTCGCTTTTTAATGCATTATCAAAGGCTCCTCACAACAGTACTTGTTTCCCAATGATATTCTGTGGGAATAGCTTGCCCAGCAGTCCCCCAAAGAGCCACAGTTGTCCAACATAATTAGCTTCCAATTCAATTCAATGCAGTTCACCTTGTAAGATTTTTTTGATCACTTCACCAAACACTTGGTGAATCTAATTTTTTGTTCAATACATTTTTATTGGGATTTTAAGAATACAAAAGTCAATCATGAACCAGGATGGGTACATAAGTATTCAGAATTCTCAAGGGGGAAGGATGTGAACAAAAACAGGGTTCCAAGGCCTTGTAAGGAGGTCAAGACTAGAGAGGGATAAATAAAGAAGAGGGGCGAGAGAGATGTAGGAAGAAGAGAGACCAAAACAGAGAGAAGGGGAGGAGGGGGAGAAAACCCTGTAACGACAAAGTGGTAGGAGGGGTACAAATTTTTCTAATTCTAGTCAATTTGCTCATCACTACTCAGCATTCAGAATTAGAAGATGACAGTACTCTAAAATTCTTTTTTCTCTTTGATGACCGTGCTAATAGCTATGTTGTTCTGGGAATGGGAATCTGGGAATGATATAGAAGAATTAATTGTACCACTCACTGAAATACTGCAGGTTGACTACTAAATGAACACTCAGCTGCACATATAGTCCAAACAACAGGTATATTGTGTGAAGAACCATCTCTTTGTGAAAACATTTTGACCTTTCCATTCCAGTTTTATCCCCTTGTTAAGTGGTCTTTTTTTAAAGCTGTATATGTTTAACAGCTGTTATGTAGACAGGCATTCTGCAGTTTGCTTGGGTAATGGGGACTTGTAGCCTTTCACTTACCCAGATTTCATACTATGCTGATTACTGCTGTAATGTTGTCAGGGCTCTGTCCTCAGCAGAGGTGTTAGGAGACCTGGCACCCCTGCCAGTACCTTGCATGTCTGCAGAAGTTCACATCAGCTCAAATTTGGCGCCAAACGGCCTTTATAAGGAAGCCCTGCACTACTCTCAGGTGCTGGTTGATCTCTGGCTCCCTAGTACCTTCGTTCCCTTGATATCATGACTTGTGATTTCCTGTTAACCACTCGGCTTGCTCCTGGACCTGTCTGCTCTGTTTAACCCCAACCTGACCCCGGCTTATCTAACTGATCCTCTCTCCTGCTTTCTGTGTATGACCTCCTAATACCATTCGGATTTACAAAACAAGAGGTGGAGCGGTGTTTGGCTCTGTTCGGCAGCGCTCCCACCTCCGAACAGATTTCCAAGGCCCTGGACGATGCCACCCAACTGCTGCTCAGTCACTCCTGGTCATCCACCAAGGGCTCGGTCTGGAAGGCGATTACCTCCCGCCTTCTCCAGACCGCAACCGGACCAAAGAAAATTCTCTACGCTGCTTTTAAAACTTTCTCGGAGGTGGATGGGGACATTGACAGCTTTCTTCAGGACTTTGAATGGTTGTGCACTATCCATGATGTGGCAGCCAAAGACCGGGTCCCCATTTTGAGCAGCAAGCTAACCGGTTGGGCTGCAGACGCATTCAGGACTGTATCCGACAGCTACTGCTTGGATTACGATTATGTTAAGGAACACTTGCTGGCCCACTATGCTCTCACCCCAGGACACCTTCACTGAATGGGGTTCATCAGTTACAACACACTGCCTGCAGCTGGGTCCGAGGGTGTCAGATCACCAAGCTGGAGGAACTGTTGCAACTGCTGTTACTGGAGCAGTTTTACAATGGACTTCCGGGAGATGTTAGACATTGGGTCCAGGACAGACACCCCCAACCTTAGCCATCGCTAGTCGCTGGGCAGATGAGTACCTTGACAACAGGAGGCTAACCGAGCCCGCCATTCTCCCTGCACTTTGTCCACAACCAGTGGTGCCCACTCCGGTCACCCAAGAATGCCTCAGAACACCCACACCTTCTGACCCAAAGCGGTCTAGCCCACGCTGTTATGGCTGCAACCAAACAGGGCACATCTGTATTTATTGCCCCCGGAATCCACCAAGGCCCCAGATCAGCCAACCCCTTTGGGGCACTTCCAACTGACCCACCACTCCCTATGGCTGAGCCTCCCTATGGCCGAGCCTCTGCCTACTCCCTACAGGACCACCCCAGTGACACCGCCTCTTCATGGAAGAATTTTACAACCGAGGATGAGGACACCGGGGTCTTTCACGAGGCTAACTCTCTCCAGGCTGCCACCCCAGACAATCACCAACAGGTTGTTCACATCGGGCCCAAGGATTACGGGACACTGGGGCCACACTCACCCTAGTCCAACCCCAACTGGTACCAGACTAGGCCAAGACCAGGCGGTCTGTGGCCGTACGGGTAGCGGGAGGCCATATCTACTGGATTCCTACTGCAAGGGTTCATCTGGACTGGGGGGCCAGGGCCAGAGACGTTGAAATTGGAGTAATGCAGAACTTGCCGGCTGAGGTTCTCCTTGGAAAAGATCTGGGAGTTCTGGTCTCCACTTTTGGCCCCGAGACCCTTGCTGAAGCTCATTCGGTCACCACTCGCCACCAAGTTAGAGAGCATGCTGCCGCTCCACCTGCTGAGGTTTCGGTAAGAGTCGGATACCCACTCCCTGCTGAGTTTGTCCCTGCCCTGACCTGGGATTCCCCCGCTGATTTCACTAAAGAAACAGGCAGTGACCGGCCCTTAGACCCGTATAGACAGAGGACTGGGAGTGATCCTGGGGGATTGGGAGATGTGAGGTCTGAGTGGGACCAGGGCAAGTTGTACAGGGTCCATGGGAGAGCGGGGGTGGGCGCTGCCCAAATTCCTCACCGGTAGATGGAAGTATCGGCGTAATCTCCTCCATGATATTCCCCTTGCTGGGCATTTGAGTATCGGGGGACGTTTGGGACTACTGTCAGTCTTGTGAGGTCTGCCAGAAGGTAGGGAAGCAGGGAGACAGGCCCAGGCCCAGGCCCACTCTGAGGCCCCTACCCATAGTCGGGGAATCTTTCAGCCGTATCGCCATGGACCTAGTGGGGCCCCTGAAAGGGCCTAGTCCCACGGGCAAGAAGCATATCTTGACCATTGTTGACTAGGCCACCTGGTATTCAGAGGCTGTAGTGCTGAGAGATCCGCAGGCAGAAACGTTTGTTCAAATCCTGCTGCAGATCTTTACTCAGGTAGGATTCCCTCGGGAGATCCTGACCGACCAAGGCCCGCAGTTCATGGCCGAGCTTACCCAACAACTTTGGAAATTGAGTGGGATCAGACCTCTGTACAGCTCTCCTTACCACCACCAGACCAATGGGCTCTGCAAACAGTTTAACGGTACGCTGAAACAGCTCCTCACCATGTCCCATAAGGACTGGGAGCAGCATCTCCCCCACCTCCTCTTCGCCTACTGAGAGCTACCACAGAAGTTCACTGGGTTCTCTCCCTTTGAGCTGCTATACAGCCAGAGGGTTCGGGGACCCCTGGATCTCCTGCACGAACACTGGGAGGGAGCAGTGGCCGAGGAGGGGACCTCGGTGGTGGCCTATATGCTGGAGCTTAGGGAGAGGTTACAACGGTTGACGACCCTAGTACGGGACAACTTTGAGGCCGCCCAGAGCCGACAGAAACGGTGGTACGACCGGTCTGCCTGAGACCAAACATTTCACTTAGGACAGAAAGTGTTGGCCTTGAAACCAGTCAGGCATGGCAAATTACAGGTTGCCTGGCAGGGACTGTACCAAGTGGTGAAGCAACTCTGTGATACCACGTACATTATAGCTCACTGTTCGGATGGAAGGATCTGGCGAACCTTCCATGTGAATATGCTGAAACCATTCATCGAACGACAGGAGGAGAGTGTAGCAGCTATTTGTGCTCCGGCTACAGATGACTCAGAAACGCTTCTTCTGCCAGGGGATGGACAGTCCCAGCTGAGTGTAGCTGTAGTTATAAGCACACAGCTTCCTCCCAAGGCTCAGGAAGAGGCCCGCCAACTTCTCCAAGAGCTCCAAGGGCTGTTCTCGTCCCTGCCTGGGTACACCACCACAACTGCCCACCGGGTAGACACGCAGGGTCAGGCCCCCCTGAAGCAGGCAGCCTACTGAGTGCCCGAGTCCATCAGAGAAGGGATGAGGAGAGAGTAAGGAAATGTTGGATTTAGGTGTGATAGAACCCTCTGACAGTCCATGGGCCTCCCCGGTGGTCCTGGTACCCAAGAAAGACGGAGCCATCCGGTTCTGTGTGGACTACCAGAGGCTCAATGACCGTCACATACCCCATGCCCCAGATAGACGAGCTGCTGGACCAGATGGCCAGAGCTAATTTTCTTACCACCATCGATCTCTGCAAGGGGTACTGGCAGAATCCACTGCATGCGAAAGCGGTACCAAAGTCGGCATTCATCACCCCGTTCGGCTTGTACCAGTCCAGGATCATGCCGTTTGGGATGAAGAACACCTGGCTACCTTGCAGAGAATGGTAGATAAGCTGCTGGATGGGCTGCAGGATTTCTCCTGCACCTATCTAGATGATATAGCTATCTACAGTGATAGTTGAGAGAATCGCCTCTGACACCTCGGGGCAGTGCTTGATCACATCGGGTAAGCAGGGCTGACCATCTGACCTGGCAAATGCCTTGTTGGGGTGTCCAAGGTCCAATATGTAGGACATCGAGTAGGATGTGAGAAGCAACGATCGGCACCAGGAAAAGTGGAAGCGGTAGCAAATTTAAATACTCCCCAAACCAAGACCCAGGTCCTTGCCTTCCTAGGCACTGTGGGGTACTACCGTAAATTCATCCCCAACTACAGCACCATTCCTAAACCCCTAATGGATCTAACCCGGAAGAATCTGCCTCGACAGGTTGTGTGGTCCCCAGAGTGTGAAACGGCTTTCCAAAAGCTTAAACATGACCTGATCCATGCTCCCGTTTTGGCTGCTCCTGACCCTTCCAAACAGTTCTGTGTTCACACAGATGCTTCCACCTTTGGATTGGGCGCTGTTCTGAGCCAAATGGGGGATGACAGGAATGACCATCCAGTGACCTACCTAAGTAGAAAGTTGTTACCCCAGGAGGCGGCCTACGCTGCTGTGGAGAAAAAGTGTCTTGCCTTGGTATGGGCCCTCAAGAAATTGCAGCCCTACCTATACAGGCGCTCCTTCACCGTACTCACCGATCACAACCCCCTGATATGGCTAAACCTGGTCTCTGGGGACAATGGTCGTCTGCTGCAGTGAAGCTTGGCCCTCCAATCTTATAACTTTACCATCCAGTACTGAACTGGGAAGCAAAACGCCAATGCGGATGGGTTGTTTTGGCAAACCGAGTTGAAGTAACCATCTGAGCCAACCAGCCCCAAGCGAACTCGTTTGAAGGTCTCGCTGGGTCTGGTGGGTGTTATGCAACGGGGGAGCCTTGTGAAGAACCGTCCCTTTGTGATAACATTTTGCCCTTTCCATTCCAGTTTTATCCGCTTGTTAAGTGGTCTTCCCGTTCTACTTTTTTTTTTTAAAGCTGTATATGTTTAGCAGCTGTTATGTAGACATTACATTACATTACATTACATTGAGTTTATATAGCGGCAAAGGGTTTGCTCAGCGCTGTACAATAGAGGGGGGGACAATACATGAAACATTACAGCAACAACAAACAGCACACGAGGGGTTATAGGGCCCTACTCTTTCGAGCTTACAGTCTAGGAGGGAGGGGGTAGAGGTACAGGAGGAAGTGGCTGTGGGGGATGGAGTGGTAGGAGGAATGAAGGAGAGCAGCAGTTAGGTGAGGGTGGGGTAGGCTTCCCTGAAGAGGTGGGTTTTCAGGGAGCGCCTGAAGGTGAGGAGGGAAGGTGACAGTCTGATGGATTGGGGTAGTGAGTTCCAGAGGATGGGGGAGGACCTGGAGAAGTCTTGCAGACGTGCGTGTGAGGAGGAGACCAGGGAGCAAGATAGAAAGAGGTCCTGTGAAGAGCGAAGGGTACGGGCAGGGTGGTACTTGGGAATCAGGTTGGTGAGGTAGTTAGGGGCAGTGTTGTGAATGGCTTTGTAGGTCAGAGTGAGTAGTTTGAATTTGATGCGTTGGGCGATAGGGAGCCAGTGGAGGGAGAGGCAGAGGGGGGTGGCAGAGGTGGAGCGGGTGGTGAGGTGGATGAGTCTAGCCGCTGAGTTGAGGATGGTCTGAAGCGGGGAGAGCCTGCACTGGGGTAGGCCGGTGAGGAGGGAGTTGCAGTAGTCAAGGCGTGAGATAATCAGGGAGTGCACAAGTAGTTTAGTGGTGTCTGGGGTAAGGAAGGAGCGTATTTTGGCGATATTGCGGAGGTGGAGTCTGCATGTGTTTGTGAGTGATTTGACATGAGGTTGGAAGGAGAGGTTAGAGTCCAGAATGACTCCAAGGACTTTGGCTTGCGGGGCGGGATTGATGGTGGTGATGTTAGTAGTGATGGATAGGATGGGGGGGGGGGGGGCGCGGGCAGGAGGGAAAACGAGAAGCTCGGTTTTGGAGAGGTTGAGTTTGAGGAAATGGAGCGACATCCAGTCAGAGATGTCGTTTAGGAGGTGAGTGATGCGGGCGGAGAAAGTGGAGGTGAGGTGAGGGGTGGAGAGGTAAATTTGAGTGTCATCAACATAGAGATGGTAGTTGAAGCCGTGGGAGTGTATGAGTTTGCCAAGGGAGGAGGTGTAGATGGAGAAGAGAAGGGGTCCAAGGACAGAGCCCTGGGGGACCCCAACAGAGAGGGGGAGTGAGGGGGAGGTGGCACCATTGTAGGTGACACTGAAGGAGCGTCGGGATAGGTACGAGGAGAACCAGGAGAGAGCGGTGTCTCTGATGCCAAGGGAGAGTAGTTTATTAAGGAGGAGGGGGTGGTCAACTGTGTCGAAGGCCGCGGAGAGGTCCAGGAGGAGGAGGACAGAGTAGTCGCCTTTGGCTTTGGCGGTTAGTAGGTCGTTGGTGATTTTGAGGAGGGCGGTTTCAGTGGAGTGTAGGGGACGGAAGCCGGACTGTAGTGGATCAAGGAGGTTGTTGTCAGTTAGGTGGGCGCTTAGGCGGTTGTAGACTAAGCGCTCCAGGAGTTTGGAAGTGAGTGGCAGCAGGGAGATGGGTCTGAGGTTGTTTGGGTCAGAGGGGTCCAGGGAGGGCTTTTTGAGTATGGGGGTGATGTGCGCATGCTTTAGGGGGGAAGGGAATACGCCGGTAGAGAGGGAGAGATTGAAGATGTGGGTGAGGGAGCAGATGAGGGAAGAGGGGGGTGACTGGAGGAGTCGAGAGGGGATAGGGTCCAGGGGGCAGGTAGTGAGGCGGGCTTCTGAGAAGACCCTGGTGACTTCCTCAGTGGTAGTAGGGCTGAAGGAGTGCAGAGCTGGTGACAGGCATTCTGCAGTTTGCTTGGGTAATGGGAACTTGTAGCCTTTCACTTATCCAGATTTCATACTGTGCTGATTACTGCTGTATTGTACTTTAGAGTTTTGGGTGTGGGTGGGGAACCAGGTGCCAGACTGTCTGGTGGGGTGGAGGGGGCAGGGATTACTGCCAGCATGTGCTGTATAAGTTGAGTTGTGTTCAATAAAGTGATGCATTTATTCATTCATATCGGGGAAGGATTGTCTTTGAGCTCTAATACCCGCCTTGGCAGAGCACTGGAAGACTTGCTGGAAAGGGGGACCATTGGCGGAGACTACACCGTGGACGCCGCATAGCTCTGCAAGAGGAAGCCCAGGCGGAACGGTTCCGCCAAGTACTGCCCATCTGACCATTAAGACATCATGCATATTGGGTGTTTAGCATGAGATTCTGGCATTTTCGTGTGGGTGGAAGGCACAGATGCACTATCCAGCCCTGATGCCAACAGTCTGTAAAAGTCTATGAGAGGTTAAAAGCTGCTAAGGCTGGGCAGGGCCGGTCAGCATTCTGGGCATTTGTCCCTGGGCGCATATTACCCTAAACATTAGTATGCCTTCTTTTGTTCTGGTTTTTTATCCCTGGGCAGACGGGTTTCTAATTGTTAGATCCACCCAGTACAACTTTCAGCCCCGTCGAGCCAAAGAAGCTTTCAGCCTCTTGTATGTGGGGCCTAATTAGTGAACCCGAAAAATGAGAGGAATCACCACAATCTGAACACTGTTTATGTTTTAAAAATTTAATAGGCACACACAAGGCAGTTATAACGTGGTAATATGTACGTTGTAGAGTATACAGTACTTCAGATAGATAAAGTAATGTTTATAGAAAAAACATCAGCCTTCCAGTAGTGCAATGAAACGCACCCACAGATTACAGGAAGGCAGAGCAGCACTTCCCTTGAAGGGGTGGTGGTATTGCTGAGTAACACTGCGATCTCCAAAGGCCCTGAAAATATCTGGCTATCCGTGAGAGACTGTTCCCGGCAGCTGGCAGAGGGGATATCCTGAAGGAAAAACCTACTCTTTCCCTCCTTGTCAGGTTCCTTTCCCTATTCACGAAGGGCTCTGTCCCTATCTTACTCCCACACTGCGAGCACACTGAATGACTCAGGATCATACTATTTATAGAATCCTTACTCAAAATCACTGCTGACCTCCCCAAGATGGCTGCCTGGAGCCCAAAGCAGGAGAAAATATTCCTCAATGGGTTCCTGACAGCCTGAAGAAATTGCACATTGCCACCTTCAGTTTGGAGGAAATACTGCAGCCTCCACCTGTCTGCACTCTCATAAACTTTTAGCCCTGGTTCACATACGGCTGTGCGGGCTGAGTTTTGCGCGGGCACAAGAGCCCATTCATTAGAATGGACTCCCGTGCCCCATGATACGCAAGGAAGTCCCTGCACTTCTTCTGAAAGCGCAGCCCGCACAATAACCTCGGTTCCCAGTACGGTTGCGTTTTCCAGTGTGGGCGGCTTGCCATTATAACTAATAGCACCCGCCGGCAGGTCCGCATTCCTCTGTGCGGGTGGTGTGGTTGCACAGATTTTCATGCGGATTCGCAGCGGCACCACCAGCATATATGTGAACCTAGCCTTGCAGGCTTCCAGCAATAGGGCTGGATGGAGCACTTACCCTTTCCGCTGCTCTAAAATGCCGGAATGTGCACAAGACCTAAAAGGGCAAGATCTGTTCAGCACTTGAAAACACTTCCCTCTTGGCTGAACAGTGTTCCTTTCAATCCAAAAACTGGTTAAAGGTGGTTAATATTGCTAAAAACTTGTGTCAGGAGGCAACAATTAGCAACATAACTATTATGTTAGCCATACAATAGACATAAATTATCAATATAACCTACTATCAACAATTCTGATTATGGTCGTGTTAGAAACTCTTGCTTTAAAAGAAAAGCATGGCTTTGTTTTTTTCCCCAAATTATACTTATCTTGGTGGATGCAACAGCAGTCTAATGTTGCATCTGTCCCCCGTCGGCTAGAAGGGTGAGAACTCAGTGATCACATGACTGCTGATCGCTGAGTTCTTACAGACGCTTTGAGCAGAGATCGGTGACTGTCGGTTACTGCCGTCTGCTCTTCCCCCCCAGCGCTCAGTGGAGGGGGAGAGAGTGGCTGGCTCTGGCTTTCAGGACATTTCTGAGAGGCTGAGCCAGGTGTCGCTCCAGACTCTGGGGTGAATCCTAACTTTAAAGCCGGGATATTTCCCCAGCTTGAGCTGTACTTCTCCTTTACCGCAATGCATATGTATTTTTTTACTTCTTGTCATTCAAGTATTAAAGTAATAAATTTTCTTTCAAAGTGAACAGTCTATTTGCCCTTAGTAAATCAACCCCATAATGCAGAAAAGAAATGGGAGCAAAACAAGGATGGGTTAGAGTCTGTCAGTGCTGTGAAGGGGAAAGCAGAAGATACTAAAAGGAGTGGCTAAAAGTGAAGATTAGCAATATGCCAAAAGAGGAACTGTAAAAAAAGGTCCAATGTAAACATTCTTATGTATATCGTCTGAATGGCAGTTTGGCCAGGTCTTAGTGCTGCAATTCCTCACATATATTTTGCAAGAAAAGTCTTAGCCTGGAAGGCCCCAAAGTGACAGTTTCTAGCTGCCATTAATTTTTTTTAAATAATTTTATATTTTTAATTTTACCTATTATTTTTCCCAGAAGGTCATCCCTGCCCTCTACATAAAAGAAATAATTCACTAGGGCACCTCTAGACTGAGGGTCTGATACATTTGGTAGAATATGCATGTATTTTTTTCGTTTTGTGTTGGTAGGCCCTTTTTTAAAAAAACGTATATGTCTAAAGTGCAACATTCATTTGTTGCTGACTCTTTCTTGGAGCTGCCTATCATACATGGGGAACACTGCTGTATTTTTGTGCACAAACAGTGTCAATCAAAGGCAGCTCACATACCCTCTGTTGCCAATGTAAAAATAAAACTGCCCGTACACTATTAGATTTCATTTTCAATCTTTTTATTATGGTTTTGGCAATAAAAAAGTTCAAGAATGCAAAAGTACCATAATGAGGTAATGAGCACTAAAGTAGCAGACAATATAACCCTGATGACATTTCATGAGATGAAATCACACCCCATACCAAGACGGGTATCTCCTCAAATACCCAGTGACATCCCTCCTCCCTTCAATCCTATCCTCCCCTACCTCTCCACCAAAAACCCCTTAACACCACAAACTCATCACCAAGGTTCATCAATTGCACACGAATACCTCTGATGATATTGCTAAACGAGACCAACACCTCATCCGTCCAACGGGTGGAACTACAACAAAAATAATCAACTATAATTTGTCTATTGCAATATTGTATGCATGAATGAACCATATCTCTTGTCCGTTTCTTTTTTTTTTTTCCTGTTTATCTCTGAAAAACTTAATAAAAATATTGAAACATAAAGTAGCAGACAATATACAGTGCATCAAGAAAGTATTCACAGCACTTACCTTTTGCCACATTTTGTTATGTTACAGCCTTATTCCAAAATGGATTAAATTCATGTTTTTCCTCAACATTCTACTAACAATACCCCATAAAGACAACATGAAAGAAGTTTGTTTTGAAATCTTTGCAATTTATTAAAAAAAACAAAACAAAAAAAACACATGTACATAAGTATTCACAGCCTTTGCTCAATACTTTGTTGGAGCACCTTTAGCACCAATTACAGCCTCAAGTTGTTTTGAGTATGATGCTACAAGCTTAGCACACCTATTTTTGGGCAATTTCTCCCATTCTTCTTTGCAGTACCTCTCAAGCTCCATCAGGTTGGATGGGAGCGAAGGTGCACAGCCATTTTCAGATCTCTCCAGAATGTTCAATCGGGTTCAAGTCTTGGTTCTTGCTGGGCCACTCCAGGACATTCACTGAGTTGGCTTGTAGCCACTCCTTTGTTATGTGGGCTGTGTGCTTAGGGTCGTTGTCCTGTTGAAAGATGAACCGTCGCCCCAGTAAATAATTATTTCTCTTCTTTATCCTCCATTACTCCTCTAAAATCGTTTTTAGTTCTTTAGAATAAAATAAATAGGACTCCTCTTTACCCTTAACAATTTTTCTCGTATGGTATTGATTTCCTCATCCAGACCAGAAAGTTTCTTCTTTTTCTTCAGGACAAGAAATTGTAGTATTTTTGGATGAGCTGTTCAGGGGAGGAATTCCTCCTATTGTCTGTTTTAATCTGGGTATAAAATAGACAGTTGGCATCACCAATCTAACAAGATCCCTGAAGATGTCCAGTGTGACAAAACTAGTTGTCAGGGCCTTGATTGTGACGTCATCTTGCACATACAGTTGAGAGGTGTGCTTTCCCTTTGGCATGCTGTTTTTATCAGGATCTCTGTGAGTATCTTTTTAATGAAAGGGTTTTTATAAAAGTTAATGCACTATATATCTACTTTCCTACATGTCATTTGGGGCCATAACACTATAGTGAGGGGTGCTGGAACATCATCGGAAAGGTATTGAGTGCTTGGTTAAAGTTGTTGTAAACCCTTACATACACCCAGTGAAGTGAATGGCCTAAGGTGATACACAGAGATTAAAAACAAATCATCCTACATAAGTTCTACCCGTTTACCTACAGCCATCTGTCCCCTACATCCAAAATACTGAATATACATTATAAAGCTTGCCTGAGAGTTCAGAAAAAAGGGGACGGAGAGCTGAAATTACACCCTATAAAGCTCAGTGAGGAGAGCTCTGATAGCTGATTGGAGGGAAGAGACACACCCCCTTTCACACAACACACAGGAACAAAGCCGAGGCTTTCAATCTGCTACAGGTCCCTCCCCGACACCATTTTTTTCTCTGTGTCAGGAAAAATGGTGAGAAGTGATTCATGCTGATAGCAGAGGAATACAGCAGCAGACAGCAATGACACTTAGTGCTTTTAATTGACACAAGTACATACTATAGAGCGGGGGACAGCAACCAGTGGATCATGATGTACCAGTAGATCTCGGCCAGGTCAGAGCTTGCTGACCCACTCCCAGAACATCAAACAGAGTGCAATGCAAAGGGACTACTTAAAATTGGAGCTGTAGTAGGGAGCAAGAGCTGCATAAGTTGATTTGTCTTCTGTATAGCTGGCTCCTACGTCATGTCATAGTTAGTGCGTGTAGCAGCTGCCAAGCATGACCTGTTCAAGTGAATGAGGCTACTCTGCAAGTGCCCTGCAACCTTGTGCAGTACAGCAAACAAGGGGTTAAACAGAAAGCATTGTGTTGCTTTCTCATTACCTGCTTTAATCCCTTGGACCCCGCAGAAGCATGCAGTTCTGGGGCTCTTTAAGAGGGGCCCTATTTACTTCAATGGGTCTTGACTGACAGGCGGTAGCACCCACCAAAAGCAAAAGGGAGTGTGATTCCTGCTGTGGCATGTGTATACTTTTGGCTGCTGCCTCAGGGATTAGAGGCAGTAAAACTATGACTAATCCGCAGGGTTTTACCACCCCCCAACTTTATATGTGAAATGCAGCAGACACTAATGCTCCTCTGCAAAGCGATCCAAGTGTGTTTGACAGGTGGTGAGGAGGCGAAATGTTGCTTCCTCAACACCTGATTTAAATCCATGATGCAAAGCACATATCTGTGACATGGTAATACTGCAATTAGATGTTTAAATCAGGTGTGAGGAGGTGACACTAGCCAACATTATGCCCAGTGATCTTTGACTTCTCCCATGTTGTTCAGGTAGATCTCCACCTCTTTACGGTTGCCTACCCCTGCTATAGAAGGATAAGCTTTGGTCATATTTCATGTCTGAGGTTTACAACCACTTTAATCATGATGGCCACAATGTGAAATGCTAGGGGAGGGGGGTTTCAAAGTGATTTCTCAAAAAAATAAAGCATGGAGACATGAAAGGATTAATGAGTTTGCTTTGAATATCGAAAATGAAGTAAATAGCATTTTCAGTTTGTGGTTCTACTTTAACAGGTTCCCACCCGGCCTATAGCCAGATGGCGGTTTGCAAAACCCCTCATCCCTCCGGGTGGACACCATATGGAGTCCTTTTGGGCATGCGCAGTTTGCATGCCCGCAGAGCCGCGCAGCAGCACGATCTGTCACCGGCCGTGTACCTCGGACACGGCCGATGACAGATCTGAGTACCAGCCCCGTTGCTGGTACCATGTGACCTGCTGTGACCAATCACAGCAGGTCACATGACAGTTGTATGCAATGGATGGCTTTCTTTCATGCCATCCATTGTATACACGTGTGCCTAACTGTGAATGGTCACAGCGATCACATGCACAAGCTGGTCCAATCACAGCCCAGCTGTGTCATGTGATTAGCGTGGCCAAATCACAGCTAAGCAAAAAAAAAACCCCTGACTGAATCGATGTCATTCAGGTAAATGCTTGCTTATTGCAAAGTATTTCTTTGCTATAAGCAAATTGTGTAAAATAAAAAAAAAAATACTGATCACTTCCCCAAAATCTTAAAAAAAAAGAAAAAAAAGTAATAAAAAATTAAAAATAATAAAAAAATGAAAAAAATTTAAAACAAATTGTAATTTTTTTTTTCATACTGTCACCAGTCAGTGTCCCTGATCACTGCCATGCCAGTTATATGATGACGCTGTACTGCACTGGTGACAGTATGTAAAAAATAATAGTGAAAATAATTTTTACAATTTTTTCATTTTCCGAAAAATGACAAAAAAATGACAACTTCAAAAAACTTGCCATGCCTCTTATTAAGTACGTCGGACTGTCTACTTTGCAAAAAGGGGTAATTTGGGGGATATCTGTACTGTTCTGACATTGTTGGACCTCAAGAAATTAGATTGGCTGTCAGTACTTCAGGATTGATCAATATTCAGATATATACCATAGTTTGTGAACTCTATAACTTTCCTTCAAACTAAAAATTACATCCTAATTTGGGTTATTTTCACCAAAGACATGTAGCAGAATACATCTTGGCCTAAATGTATGAAGAACAATTATTTATTTGCAAACCTTTATAACAGAAACAAAGAAAAACGTGTTTTTTTTTCAAACTTTTCGGCAGTTTTTGTTAATTTAGCAAAAAATATAAAAACCCCAGTGTTGATTAAATACCACCAAAAGAAAGCTCTAGTTGTGTGAAGAAAATTATAAAATTTTAGTTTGGGTACAATGTTGAATAACCACGCAATTGTCATTCAAAGTGTGAGAGCGCTGAAACCTGAAAAATGGCCTGGGCAGAAAGGGGGTAAAAGTGCCCTGTATGTAAGCGGTTAATAAAAATTGTATCTACATAAATCCTTTCTTAAAATAGTTTGATATTAATTTTCTACACTTTCTGAGAACACTTCTATGTGAATATTGAAATATCATCTAAATAGAGAGAGCTTTAGAGCACTGCTTTTTAAAAACAATGATAAAATGACACCTTCTGCATCAAACGTCCAAGGAATTGCAGGTCAGATGATACATTACTTTGGAAGGCATAGAATATGCAACTGAGATTGAAAAATGACAATATCTATATATCAATTTTCTAAAACTATATTAATCTGAAAAAAAAGAAATTTAGTGCCCCAACAGAATCTGCCTTTCCTAAGGATGCCAAATATACAAATAATGGGATTAAGTTTTGAGATCTCTTGAAGCCATGGCTATTATCATCTCAAAAAGACAAAGTATCCTCCTTAAGCTGAAACATGAGATCACTGCCATCAAAGAAAGTCTGTTATTGTACACAAATATATCCTCTGTTAAAGACATGGATAGCCAAATATCCAACAGGCTTAACAAATTTGAGAAAGAAGACTACAAAAATATAATCAAGAAGCTACAAAGAGGCAAGACAAACACCCAAGGTAAAATGAGATCATGGTAATATAGAAGACAAAAAGATAAGTCCCAGCCAAGACCATAGCACATACTGACAGACACTACTATACCAAATCCTTACCCTTGGGATCTCAAGCAAATCCACTATGGATTAATTTAGAAAAAGAATCAATCATGGAAATAACAACAATGTCATCTTTCACCAATTCATGTAGATGTAATTCCAGTACCAGAATTTTCAAAGACGGCAGAAATTCCAGTTCAGAACACAGATTGATGAAACCACCGACCCTGATTCCCGACTCAGACCCAATACATACAACATATCTGAATAGAAAAGATTCAGATTGCAATATCAATTCTTCAAGTTCCCACAATCACACATCAGTGTAAGCCCAGATGAATCCATTTCTTTATCTGATCTAACTGTCCATATGGAAAATTAGAAAATCTTCTCAAATCCCCCAAAATAAAATATTAAAAATGAACCAACTTTACCATAGAAATCCATTACTTCATCTCCTAATTTTTAGACCTGCCAGCTTGTACCACCACTGTAAAACAACATCCCCCTTATTGATTCCACAGACACAGAAGGGAGGAGGAATTATAAACCAAAATAGATCAGAATATATTGTGGAAGCAAAAATAATTTTGAATGACTAAACATACTACACAGAACTGGCCATGAATCCAACAAGAAAATTTCAACACCCAACTGAAGATGGCTATACAAATGGTCTTCTAACTAGAAATGAGATACATTTTTGAAAGTGGAAAATCCTAGTAAAACCTATTTCTATCAAGTACCAATAATACATAAAGCTTTATCATATTGTCCAGGTTGACCTCTAATATCCAAGATCATTTCTTTAATTCCAAACTTGTCACAATACATCCACTACCACCTTCAGAAATTCGTTAGAAACCTCATGTCTTTAAATAAAGATACTTTTTTTTCTATGGATACCTTTCCATTGTAAAGGACATCACCTGACATGCAGTTTACTACTGACTCACACTCCTTATATTCCAACAGCCAGTATGAAAATGACATTAGGGATGCAGGGTAAAAACCTATTTTTTTCAACACTTCAGCCATATACGCGATGACTAAATTACTCCTTGAGTTAGGCTGGCCATAGCAGAGTCAGTTTTTTTGTTCAACTCACTGGTTGAAACTGACCTGATTCCCCCATCCACACAATCGAGGTGGAGGGGGGGATCCTCCTGCTCTGTCATTGTATGTTGAAAGTGGGGAGACTTCCACGCCGGCTTAGCACTACAGTCTATTATCCCCATTGCTGATTGAACACTTTTTTCAAACAGGGCAGTCGAGCAGAAGTCAGTCAGTAGATCAACTTACTGTTCAACAGTGGCCATACATGGATTGAAATTCAGCCAGTTCCTGCAGAGTCAGACAAATCTCAATTCATGTATGGCCAGCTTACTCTGTGTCTGCTTCTCTCTGATTGCCTTTCGCATTTGCTTGGCCTTGTGGGTGATATAAAGAAAGGCCAATCTGGGTAGTTACAATTTTTCAAAATACTTCTGAGAAACCTGTGCATGTTGTTACCATCTCAGCCTGACGTAGCTCTAATAACCCATAGTTTGTGTACCAGTGAGTGGTGAGAGTTGAAAAGCAGATAGTGGTCTGTGTGGGTAAGATTTAATGTCCAAATCACCTTCCTCCTTGACACGTAGCTCATAGTCCAAAAAGAGTAATATGTTACTCTGCATCTAATCAACTGAACTCTATGTTCTTATCCACTGAGTTTGTGTGTTCACTAAAAGTTTGTACTTTAAATGTTTTATCTTGACTCATACATCATCCACACACGGAGTTAATACTCAGTTATGTTTCCTTGGACTAGTTTAAAGCTCACCTCTCCACCTCCTCTATGTACAGGTAAGCTACAGGGGAGACACCAGTGATATCCACTCAAATTAGCTCTACATAAAAGAGCATTGCCAGCTTAAAATTTTGATACTGGGATGATGTTGCCTGCAGCCATCGTCTTGGTATAACCACTTCAACCCTCTGCTATTTATAAATAGCATTTGGATGGGAAGTGGTTAAATGGGAAAGTTGGATGAGAGGCGAAACATCACTATGGCTATGGAATAAGTCCAGTTGAATGTGATTTACTATTACAAGCTACACCATGACCTACAGTATATAGATGAAAAGCTTAACTGTTATATTTAGCAATTCTAAAAGCTTTAGTATTTTAAAAATGCTGTATGGCTTTTTTGAAGTATTTAGGAATTCTTCTTTAATGTGAAACCACATGGTTTTAGGTTATATTTTACATTTTTTAGGTTTATAAGTTTTCAGAAGTAATACATGTCTTGCTTTTTATCTGTATAAAAAGCTTTCTTTAAAGAAATAAAATGTAAAAAAGCAGCAGAAACTATTTGCCTCTAGGTGCTTTCATCAAAACTTTGTATGAAGCCCTTTCCACAGAATATGTAAGGGTGGGGGAACAAGTCACGCCTTCAACTCATTCACTCTGTGAAAACAGAGAAGACAAAAAGGAGAGCATGTGTAAACGAGAACTTAACCTTCTTGGCTGCATGTGCAAATACACTGTTCATTTTATTTATCTTTGCATGACTAAACATTTTCTATAGTAGTTCATTGGTTGACCTTTGGGTTGATGCCCTGCCACCAGGTGGAGAAGCCCCATGAAGCAAAAGGACTGGCCTCCCCTACAGAGCACGTCTCTGAAGAGAACATAAGCACCCAGAGAAGTTAGCTGTCAAATGTAAATTCAGAGAACCATAATAACAGTAATCCCTAATACATGCAACAAGCCCAATGAACTACTAGAGAAAAGGGTTTGACAGTACATAAAATGTTAATTTTTGTCAACTCTGATTAGGAAATGCGGCAGATCCTTAAATTGGGATGATAAGAAAACCTTCACAACTCACTGGCAATTGTCAGTAGTGTTGGGTCTGGCTCAGCACACTGTCACTTGCAAGACCTTTTGGCCAAAGAAAGCCTCTGTTGAGGACACCTTGCTCTTGGTGAACTTGGTATAAACACGTGAACTGAGGACCAGGTAGCATATACAGAATATCAGTGAAAACTGTATACAAGGGGCCACCAGAATTGAGTCTTTAAGAGGATCACTAGACTAGTCTATGATCATGTGAATTCTTCAATTGTGATGTTATGCTCTTAGGTCCACATGCTGGGTTTCATGCCAAAGACAGATTTGAAAAAACACCACTTGGTGCAGAATCCATTCTTCAGTCTTTTGAGTCCAGTAGTTGACAGTTTAGAAAGTCCACCATCCAACTCTGCACTCCTTTGAGGGCTGCTTACAGCACATAATACATTGGCGAATGCAGGCTGTGAACAGTTTTCTTACTTGCTATCTTCCCTTGATGCTTTATGTAGATCTGCAGATTGGATTTCTCCTGCATTTGATGACCCTGTAACACCAGGGTACTGAGGACTTCTCCCCAGCTGGAGTGAGAAAGAGATTTTTCATCTTTGGATTTATATAATATTTACTTACAAATAAATATGTAATACATTTAGTGACAAAGGAATCCTAGAGAAAAATGGGTTATCTAAAGAGGGAACTTTATTAGGTACAATATCTCTTATTGAAATCTGAGATAAAACCATTAGAAAGGGGAGGGCCACAGAAAGTGAGTCACTGAGTTTACTGATTAACTTGTGTGTGTAAACTTCAGCATGAGTTACTGAGTTCTGTAAATTACATTTTAAAAGTAAATAAATAAATACATAACCTCATAAATCCCACCAAAAAGTCACACTTTCTCCCTAGAAAGTACAATATAATAAAAAACCTTTTTTGTGTAAAATTTAAATACAATTAAATAAAATAAAATAATATGAAATTATCACCCAATACAATCATAAAATGTCCAATTCAAATATTTTCAAACAAAATGTGTCCAACAAAATCCAAAAAGTCCAAATTCTAAGCTTCCATCCAATACGAAGGATAATAATTCTAATTTTCAACAAAACACCTCAAAACAAAGAAATAAACTATATATATAATCTAAATTTGTGCAAATCACAAACCATTCAAAAATGTGCAAGGTTTTTTATTATAATTAAATTTTAAAGCCTAAGTGTAGCTAAAATTAAAAATAAAAATTGGGACATAACTCATAGTCAGCAGAATTTGTACCTTGTGCTGATTCCTCCTGTTTCATTAGAAATTCTCCTCTGTCCCTTCCCCCACCCCACCCCACCCTATTCTTCTAGTATGGCAGGGGTTAATACAGCTAGAAGGCTGTCACAGGCTCTCATCCAGAGAGACCCACTATCCCTGTCCTTTCTTCCCAGTTCTGCCATTTAGAGAGCTGCTATAAATGGAACAGGATCTAAGAATAGAGGGCGGAAGGATGATGCCTCCTCCATTCATAGACCATGTTCATAGGTCATGTAGTACAGCTTCTATGAATTGGGGAGATGGGCAGAAAGGGCAGTTATAGTTGGACTCTCTTGGTGAGAGCCTGTGACAGCTCCTTAAGCCGGACATAGATGGATTGAATCTCCAATTCAGCAGGTACCAGCTGAGATTCAATCCATCTATGAGCAGGCTAGTTGTACTGGATTCAATCCATCGATTGACTTCAGTACAACCAGCCTATCAAATTTTTTGCATATGATCCCTGTTGCTGACTATAGGAAGGCTCCCTTCAAGCAGAAAATAATAGTGCTGCTGGAGGGATTATCCCATCGACCCTGTGTTGATGGGGGAATCAAGCAATGCAACATGGGTTGCAGGAAAGAAAATCACATTATCTATGGCTTACCTTAACCCTGCTACACGGGAAGATCATGGTTGCAGGGGTGGGAGCTAAGAGCAGGGATGGAAGAGGATTCCTACTAAAATAAGAGGAATCAGCAGAAGGAATACATCCTATGTACTGTAAATTATGTCCCTTGTGCTGATTTTCTGTTTTTAATTTTAGCAAATTTTAGGCTTTAACAACAAAGTAGAAAAAGAGACACTGTAAAATGTGAAAAAAAAAAAAATTTAAAACAAGATCAATTTTTAATCAAATCCAGAAACTGCTGTTGTGACAGACAATGGTCTGGTTTGCCTTGGGAAGTGATTGCAGAGGTATTTTAGGCAAGGTTTGATGGAAAGAACAGGATGTTAAAAGTGATTACAATACTCTGATTGAAAAAGAAAGCTTAGAGAGCACAAAGAAGTCTGTTTTCTGCATGATAACATCAATTTCAGAAATACAGCTGTGAAATTCAATCAAATGTTTGTGTTGAGGGAGACACAATCGCCCACAAATCTAGTGAAATCACATAATGAGGGTAACTGTTGCATTGTTATGATGGAAGCCAGGAAAATAACAGGAAAAATACTGTGTTTTAAAAGTAAATCCATTTGTCACTGAAAACATTCTTGTGGGCAGAAAGTGGAAAATGAAGAAGAGGAAATGTTAAAAAGGAATTACACTGACAGTGACTATGAGAAGTATGAGAAGTAAGAATTATGGGCTCCACTAGAGGGAGCTCATGGTTCTAGTGTCTTCTAGACAATTTAAAGATCCACTTCAGTCAAAATGGAATAATAAAATGTACCCACCATTAGAAAAATATGAGGAATTAAATACCTGGCTTTTTATTAAACATTCTAATTACCTGTTTGTCCAGCATGTGAAAGTCAGATAATAGTCAAAATTTATTTTCCTATACACGTTCCAGTTTAGTGCTTTGGAAGATATTGAAGCCAAAGAATGAACAGGACAGTCAAGAAACACTTCCTTTAAAGCACAAATTGCATTTACAAAGCACAAGCTGTCTGCTCAGGGTTTCATTTTTTTCAATCCAGGCATTGCTATAGTACTCCAGACAACCCCATTTCCTTTTTAGCAAAGTACTGATCTTAGAACCATTAGACATGTGTGGTTCGTTTTGTTCTGAATCGCATTTCAGACACATTTTTTGTTATTCAAAGATTCGGATGTATTCCAATAACAAATTACAAAAATAACAAAGTTAAACGAATCCGAAATGATGAAACCAAGTTCGGCCGAAATTCAACTTGAAAACAAATTTGAATTCAAAAACAAAACTGAAAACAAATTCGAATTTGAAAACAAAATCGAAAACAAAATCAAACAAACATTCAAAAACAAATTTAAAGCAGAGCTCCACCCAAAAGGGGAAGTTCAACTTTAACCACTAGGGGACCGCCTGCAGTACATATACTGCTACAAAGCGGTACCTGTGCGCAGGATCACGTATATAAACGTGATCCTGCATTTCAGGGTAGGGGGCGTGCATGAAGCGTGTGACCGCCCTACCCACGGTACTGATCGTGGCCGCGGGTGTTAATCACTGGGTCCCGGCCGGTGATTACCCGCCAAAGCGATTGCAGGCAAACACTGATGGGGAGAAAGGCTGCATTGTTTTCAATGGAGCTCTCCTCCCTGTCAGTTTTCAGCACACTGTTCTGGATTGCTGAGCTCAGCCCTCAGTGTGTTACAGTGAAGGACAACTTCGCCCCCTAGTGAAACACTCCATTCACACAGTTAACCCTTTGATTGCCTTCAAATATTAACCCCTTCCTCCCCAGTACCATTAGTACAGTGTCAGTGCTTTTTTTTAGCACTGATCACTGTATTGGTGTCACTGGGGATGTCAGTTCCCCCCCCCCAGTGTCAGAATGTCTGCCGCAGTCCCGCAGTCGCTATAAGTCGCTGATTGCCACCATAAGTCACTGATCGCCGCTATTATTAGTTTAAAAAAAAATCCATTATCTATACCGCCATTTGTAAACGCTATAACTTTCACGTAAACCAATTAATTTACACGTATTCAAATTTTTTTTAGCAAAGACATGTAACAGAATACATTTTGGTCTAAATTTATGACTAGATTTTTTTTTATTTTTTTACTGGAAATGTTTTATAGCAAAAAGTCCAAAATATTGTTTTTTTTTCCTCAAAATTGTTGAACTTTTTTTTTTATAGCGCAAAAAATAAAAACCGCACAGGAGATCAAATACCACCAAAAGAATGCTCAATTCGTGGGGAAAAAAGGACGTAAATTTAATTTTGGTGCAGCTTTGCATGACCGCGCAATTGTCAGTTAAAGTAATGCGGCGCTGTAACACAAACCGCTTCTGTAACCGCTTTCTCTGACCGCCCTATAGCAGAAATACTGCTTCAGGGCGGCATGGGTGCACAAAATCACTTATATATACGTGATTCGTGCTCCCATAGTTTTCACACCCCTCCCAGATAACTTCAGATTGCCCGTCAGTACACCAGTAATCACATTTAACC
Source organism: Staurois parvus (assembly GCF_062004578.1). Classification (NCBI taxonomy): domain Eukaryota; kingdom Metazoa; phylum Chordata; class Amphibia; order Anura; family Ranidae; genus Staurois; species Staurois parvus. The sequence continues at coordinate 1,459,867 of NW_028317904.1, forward strand.
CCTTGATTGTCAGGAACACGCTCATACACAATAAACCTCCGTTGCTAGCATAGTATCTGAACGGATCAATATCTTTGATCAGATCAGCACTATACCAGCGTTCACATTAGTATAACGTCCCCAAAAATGCAGCATTAGGGGGATCAGCCCCGACACCTGTATTTAGCCCCTACGCTTACCCCCCCCTTCTCCCTTAGCAAGTGCAGTGTCAGTAGGTCACTGTCTCTTGATACTTTGCACACAAAACCACAGTGTTTGCAGAATCAGGCCTGATCTCAGCTAATAATGGAATCTTCTACTCCTACCAGTCCATCCCCCACAGTTACTACCTTTTGTACCACTAGTCCCTCCCTCTTAGATTGTAAGCTCCAAGGAGCAGGGCCCTCCTATCCCTCTTGTATTGAACTGTATTGTTGCTGTATTGTCTCCCTTTATATTGCAAACCGCTGCGCAAACTATTGGCGCTATATAAATCCTGTATAATAATATTAATAGTAATCTTTGTTAGCAATTGCCGGTAAATTTTGATGACTCTCATATGCAGCAGAGTGCCAGTACTAGTGCCGCTCTACCTTATGGTGAACTGGCGAGCACCAGTGGCCTAGTACATCCTGGTCTTTCACATACCAGCATTGCAGTATCACTTGGTGACATGGAGAGTCCTATTGTCAGGAATGGAGTGGCCAGCAATGGTGGGACTCACCTGCCTTTTGATCTGCAGTACCAGGGCTGGCCAGCGGGTGCTCCCAGCAATCAGAGACTCAACCTTTCAGCCAGCTAACACCTGGAACTGATGATACTGGTGTATTTAAGGGATGGCCAGACTTGCAGACTCTGCCTTGGTGTTGTGTTTGTCCTGGGCCCTGTATCTGTCCTGCATCCTGTATCCTGTTCCTGCTCTCTGTTCCTGTCTGATTCTCTGCTGACCCTGTTCTGATCCCTGGCTTGTGACCCTGACCGTCCCTCTGCCTGACCCTCTGTACCACGCTGCTTGCTACCTGTTCTGATCCCTGGCTTGTGACCCTGACCATCCCTCTGCCTGACCCTCTGTACTACGATGCTTGCTACCTGCTGAACCTGGCCTGTGACCCCGACCATTCTCCGCTTGCTCCCCCTGTACCTACCTGCCCTATTGATATTGACCCGGCCTGCCTGACGACGCTTGCTTGTTTGTACTGTTATCTGTGGGTGGTTGGTTTGGTTTGTTTGCACTGTATTATGTTTTAGTATTGCACTGCGTTTATGGTTGTATTGTTAGTGTTAATAAATTACATTGTTTATCACATATCTGAAGTCTGCGTTTCCCTGCGTCAGTCACACATCTCTGGTCACACCTGGGAGCCCTGACATTACACCAAGGCCAATCCTGACCAGAAGTGGCTGCACAGGGAAGCCATCTTGGCTTGTTGATGGGAAGGATGGATCTGGATGAGGTTGAGTATTTATCTCTGCTAGTGCTTGATGACAGAGAGTATGCTTATCAGACTCTGAAGGAGTATCCCCGGGATGAACTGCTAGAATGTATACGGCTCGCTCATGTTCTAGTAGATCAGGGCACAGATTTCTCTATGGTGCAGCCATTGATTCAGGTTTGTGTTGAGTTGGTTTCATCTGGTTCCCCCGAATGCAGGGATGAATTTTTGCCACCATTTAGTGCAGACCAGGTAGAGTCCCTGGTATGGTTATTAGAGGATGATGTGGGTTACTTTCTGGAGCGTTATTCCACATGTTCACCACAGACACTAAGAGATTGTATAAACGCAGTGCAGTCATTGACCAGACAGGCTTTGTGTAAGCTCAGCTTTGTTCAACCCCTACTGCAGACATGGACAGACTTGTTGCACCCAGCCTCAGTCAGCTTACAAAGACCCAGTCCTGCTTCTAACTCTACTCCTGTATTCCCACCAGCTCCTCCAGTTACAGCCCAGTATACTTGGCTATCTACCGCATGTCAGTACCCTGTTCCCACTCGCTGCACCTATCCTGCCTTTAACCCTGTAAAAAAGCCCTCTGTAGCAACTGCTCCCTCTTCTGTTCCATCCTCCAGTTCTTCTCTGTCTCCAGCTGCTCCATTCGTTTGCAGACCTGCGTTTACTTGCAGTGCTCCAGTAGTTAAAACCAGAAAAAAACGAAAATTCTTTCCAACCAATACCATCCTGCCAGTATCCAAACCGGTGAACCTGCCTTCCGTGACTCGGCCTGAAGCCTCTACTCGGCCTGAAGCCTCTACTCAGCCTGAAGCCTCTATTCAGCCGGACGCCGGCATTCAGCCTGATGCCTCTACCCAGCATGATGAACTGATCCAGCCTGACGATCCTATTAGGCCAGTTGACTCGATGCCCGCTGTTGATCCAGATGATCCAGTACCTGATCCGGTGCCCGCTGTCGTGCCAATTGACTCAGAGCCCGCTGTCGTACCTGGTGACTCGGTGCCCACTGCCTTGCCAGATGACGCGGTGCCCGCTGGCGAGCCAAATGACCTGATGCCTGGTGACCCAGTGCCCGCTGTCATACCTGGTGACCTGATGCCCGCTGTCGAGCCAGACGATCCAATGCCTGGTGACCCGGTGCCTGCTGTCAAGCCAGACAATCCGGTACCTGATGATCCGGTGCCCACTGTCGTGCCTGTTGACTCGGAGCCCACTGCCTTGCCAGATGACGCGGTGCCCGCTGTCGAGCCAAATGACCTGATGCCTGGTGACCCGATGCCCGCTGTCCAGTCAGACGATCCAATGTCTGACCCAGTGCCTGCGGTCATACCAGTTGACTCGGAGCCCACTGCCTTGCCAGATGACGCGGTGCCCGCTGTCGAGCCAAATGACCTAATGCCTGGTGACCCAGTGCCCGCTGTCATAACTGGTGACCCGATGCCCGCTGTCGAGCCAGACAATCCGGTACCTGATGACCCGGTGCCCACTGTCGTGCCTGTTGACTCGGAGCCCACTGCCTTGCCAGATGACGCGGTGCCCGCTGTCGAGCCAAATGACCTGATGCCTGGTGACCCGATGCCCGCTGTCCGGCCAGACGATTCAATGTCTGCCCCAGTGCCCGCGGTCATGCCAGTTGACTCAGAGCCCACTGCCTTGCCAGATGACGCGGTGCTCGCTGTCGAGCCAAATGACTTGATGCCTGGTGACCCGATGCCCGCTGTCCAGTCAGACGATCCAATGTCTGACCCAGTGCCCGCGGTCATACCAGTTGACTCGGAGCCCACTGCCTTGCCAGATGACGCGGTGCCCACGGTCGAGCCAAATGACCTGATGCCTGGTGACCCGATGCCCGCTGTCCAGCCAGACGATCCAATGTCTGACCCAGTGCCAGCGGTCATGCCAGTTGACTCGGAGCCCACTGTCGTGCCTGGTGACTCGGCGCCCGCCGCTCCACCTGAGGGCCCGAGACCTGTAGCTCCACCCGGGGGTCCGGCGCCCGCCGCTCCGCCTGAGGGCCCGAGACCTGTCGCTCCATCTGGGGGTCCGGCGCCCGCCGCTCCGCCTGGGGGCCCGAGACCTGTTGCTCCGCCTGAGGGCCCGAGACCTGTCGCTCCGCCTGGGGGTCCGGCGCCCGCCGCTCCGCCTGAAGGCCCGAGACCTGTCGCTCCGCCTGGGGGTCCGGCGCCCGCCGCTCCGCCTGAGGGCCCGAGACCTGTCGCTCCACCTGGGGGTCCGGCGCTCACCGCTCCGCCTGAGGGCCCGAGACCTGTCGCTCCACCTGGGGGTCCGGCGCCCGCCGCTCCGCCTGAGGGCCCGAGACCTGTCGCTTCGCCTGGGGGTCCGGCGCCCGCCGCTCCGCCTGAGGGCCCGAGACCTGTCGCTCCGCCTGGGGGTCCGGCGCCCGCCGCTCCACCTGAGGACCCGAGACCTGTCGCTCCGCCTGGGGGTCCGGCGCCCGCCGCCCCGCCTGGGGGCCCGATGCCTGTCGCCCCGCCTGGGGGCCCGATGCCGGTCGCCCCGCCTGGGGGCCCGATGCCGGTCGCCCCGCCTGGGGGCCCGATGCCGGTCGCCCCGTCTGGGGGCCCGATGCCTGTCGCCCCGCCTGGGGGCCCGAAGCCTGTCGCCCCGCCTGGGGGCTCGGCACCCGCCGCTCCGCCTGGGGGCCCGATGCCTGTCGCCCCGTCTGGGGGCCCGATGCCTGTCGCCCCGCCTGGGGGCCCGATGCCCGTCGCCCTGCCTGGGGGCCCGATGCCCGTCGCCCCGCCTGGGGGCCCGGCGCCCGCCGCTCCGCCCGGGGGCCCGGCGCCCGCCGCCCCGCCCGGGGGCCCGGCGCCCGTCGCCCCGCCCGGGGGCCCGGCGCCCGTCGCCCCGCCCGGGGGCCCGGCGCCCCGGCCGGGGGCCCGGTGCCTGTCGCCCCGCCCGGGGGCCCTTTGCCTGCTGCTCCGCCTGGTGGCCCACTGCCTGCTGCTTCGCCTGGTAATCCGATGTGCCTCTGCCTGGAGTCCTACCCGATGTGCCTCTGCCCGGAGTCCTGTCCGATGTGCCTCTGCCCGGAGTCCTGCCCGATGTGCCTCTGCCCGGAGTCCTGCCCGATGTGCCTCTGCCCGATGTGCCTCTGCCCGGTGTGCCTCTGCCCGGAGTCCTGCCCGATGTGCCTCTGCCCGGAGTCCTGCCCGATGTGCCTCTGCCCGGAGTCCTGCCCGATGTGCCTCTGCCCGGAGTCCAGCCCGATGTGCCTCTGCCCGGTGTGCCTCTGCCCGGTGTGCCTCTGCCCGGAGTCCAGCCCGGTGTGCCGCTGCCCGGAGTCCTGCCCGGTGTGCCAGTCTTTGATATCCCGCCAGTTACCAGACCCGGGCGGTGGAACATTTTGCCCAGCTAGGACTGTTTGAAGCGTCCTGAGGCCGCTCCTTGAGGGGGGGGGTACTGTCAGGAATGGACTGGCCAGCAATGGTGGGACTCACCTGCCTTTTGATCTGCAGTACCAGGGCTGGCCAGCGGGTGCTCCCAGCAATCAGAGACTCAACCTTTCAGCCAGCTAACACCTGGAACTGATGATACTGGTGTATTTAAGGGATGGCCAGACTTGCAGACTCTGCCTTGGTGTTGTGTTTGTCCTGGGCCCTGTATCTGTCCTGCATCCTGTATCCTGTTCCTGCTCTCTGTTCCTGTCTGATTCTCTGCTGACCCTGTTCTGATCCCTGGCTTGTGACCCTGACCGTCCCTCTGCCTGACCCTCTGTACCACGCTGCTTGCTACCTGTTCTGATCCCTGGCTTGTGACCCTGACCATCCCTCTGCCTGACCCTCTGTACTACGATGCTTGCTACCTGCTGAACCTGGCCTGTGACCCCGACCATTCTCCGCTTGCTCCCCCTGTACCTACCTGCCCTATTGATATTGACCCGGCCTGCCTGACGACGCTTGCTTGTTTGTACTGTTATCTGTGGGTGGTTGGTTTGGTTTGTTTGCACTGTATTATGTTTTAGTATTGCACTGCGTTTATGGTTGTATTGTTAGTGTTAATAAATTACATTGTTTATCACATATCTGAAGTCTGCGTTTCCCTGCGTCAGTCACACATCTCTGGTCACACCTGGGAGCCCTGACACCTATAAATGCAGTACAAGCTGGTGCGGTGGCGAGCACATGTATTGTCCCGCAACCATCAAGAATTCACACACAGGCCGTAGAGCCCCTAGTATCCTTCTGGATGTGCTTGCAAATCCCAATTGGCAGCCCACAAATTCTGCAGCAACTGTACTTCCCCCATTCACTGCCCAACCTGGAATTCAGGTGGAAAGAGCAAATTTAACTACTCCCCTTAATTTTTTGGAGCTGTTTTTCATGGAATATCTGTATGCATTGATTGTGGATCAAAGCAATTTATATGCACAACAATTTATTGCGCCAACCCAAATTCAAACCTTGCCAGACCATTCGCATGGAAACTCATTACGGTTTCAGAATTAAAATTTTTTTTGGACCTAACCCTCAACATGGGCATTACTAAAAAAAATTAATTGTGGATGTATTGGTCCACAGACCCGATTCATCATATGCCGTGTTCTCTGCTGCCATGGTCAGGCATAGATATGAGAGTATAATGTGTTTTATGTTTTTCAACGACAATACACTGTCGTCTTCGAGGTGACCCTGAATTTGACCGACTCCACAAAATTCAGCCCCTCGTAAATCACCTTAAGCAAAAATTTGCAGATGTCTATACTCCCCAGCAAAACATCTGCATTGATGAGTCCCTCATTCACTTTTCTGGCCGCCTTGCACTCAAACAATTTCTCCCCAGCAAGCATGCCAGATATGGGGTCAAGATGTAGAGAAGGGCAACAAGCTATACTTTTGAAGTTTCGGATTTACGAGGGAAAAGATAGTCACGTGGAGCCCCCCAGATGCTCAGACTACATGGGAAGCAGTGGCAAGATAGCTTGGGACTTGGTGTCATCCTTTTTCCATATGGGGTACCACGTATACGTAGACAATTTTTATTGAAGTGTGCCACTATTAAGACATTTGTACAATCTTGGAATTAGTGCATGTGGCACCGTTCGACCTAATGTGTGCCCACCATTAGCAGTGGGTGGATACAGTACGGTATATTCTAATGGTGGGCATGCCACACACTTTTTCTGGCAGAGATTTCTTCTCTTTTTTTCATTCAGCCCACAGGCTGCATACAATAAAAAAAAAAAGAACATAGCATATATACAACTGCAGGCATCCTCCTGGTATCATTTGTTTCAGCCGGCGATCTGCTTTCATGTAAAAGCAATCCTAGTGGCTAATTAGCTGCAGGATTGCTTTAACAAGCAGTGGGAGATGATGCCCCCCCTCCCCCGCTGCCTTCCACAGCCTTCTCGGGCAGTCCCGTGCCATCAGGGGAACCAGAGAATACAGCCGGTGTTTCTTCCAGCTGACCATAGAGCTGATTTTAGACCAGAATGGTGCTAATCATCTCTATAGTCTTAGAAATCTGAATCTACGAGCATTTCATCACTTCAGTTTTGCAGGATATAAACAGCGCCATTTGTAAATTGGGAAAGCATCTGAACACACTGATCTTGGTTTGATTAGATAATGTAAGGGCAGAGGAGATACCTAGAATCTGATAGACCCCAGATTTCTCAAAAAAGAATATATGACAATGCCCATTGAAGTTGTAGGGGATATTTGCATTCCCTGTGATAGCATTAAAAGTGATAAAAAAAAAATAAAGGGACAGTGTAAAAATAATTAAAATAATCAAAATAATTTATAAAAAAAAAAATTCACCCTCGCCTTCCCCCGAGCGCGCACACCTGTGTGCGAGAGCGTTGACCCTGTGCAGGTATGTAAACAGCGGTTGCACCATGCATGTGATATATTGCTGTGAACATCAGACCCAGAGCAGTAATTCTAACACTAGACCTCCTTTGTAAATCTAAAATGGTAGCTTGTAAAGGCTTTTAAAACGTTGCCTATGGATATTAAAAACGTATGCAGTTTCTCGCCATGGCATTATCAAATAATTGGCCAATATATTGTGTTTTTGTGCATTAAAAGTAAAAAAAGTGTATTTTTTTAAAATTGTGTTTGAAAAAGCGCTGCGCGAGTATAAGTGACATAAAAAATTGCAGCACCCACTATTTTATTCACTAGGGTGTTTGCTTAAAAAAATATATAATGTTTGGGGGTTTAAATTAATTTCCTAGCAAAAAATACAGATTTTTTTACATGTGAAATAAAAGTGCCAGAAAAGGCTTGGTCTTCAGGTGGGTGATGTGTGGCATAAACTTCTAATGCTGGGCATAAAATGCCCCACACGCCAAGATGACCCCTTTTTGGAAAGTAGACACCCCAAGCTATTTGCTGAGAGGCATGTTGATTCAATAGAAGAATTTATTTTTTTACCACAAGTTTTTGGAAAATGACAAAAAATGTTTTTTTTTTACACAAAATTGTTACTTAAAGGATTTATTGCTCACACATGCCATGGGTATATGTGGAATTACTACCCAAAATACATTTTGCTACTTCTCCTGAGTATGGGGGTACCACATGTGAGAGACGTTTTGGCAGTCTAGCCCAGTACAGGACCCCAAAATCTAATAAGCACCTTCAGGATTTTAAAGGGCTTTATTTCCTCATTACACTTCCTGACTACCTATCACAGTTTCGGAGACCCTGAAATGCCAGGATAGCATTAAACCCCTCCCCCCAAATTACCACTTTTTGGAAAGTAGACACCCCAAAGAATTTGATAAGAAGCATGGTGAATATTTTGCAGATCTCGTTTGTTGCCACAAGTTTTCGGAAAATGAAGAAAAAAAACAAAAACATATTTTTTCTTTTCTTTTTTTTCTATTTGAAAACCTTTTCTATCTCAAAAAATGGGATCTGCAAAATACTCAACATGCCTCTTTTTAAATTCCTTGGGATGTCTAATTTCCAAAAAGGGGTCATTTGAGGGGGGTTTGGTGCTATCCTGGCATTTCAGGGCCTCCGAAACTGTGATAGGTAGTGAGGAAGTGAAATGAGGAAGTTACGCACCTTCAGGCTTTCAAAGTGGTCATTGGATTTCAGGCTCCTGTATGTGGCTAGGCTCCCAAAAAGTCTCACACATGTGGTATCCCCATACTCGGTAGAGGTAGTAGAATGTATTTTGGGGTGTATACCCAAATATATAATTTAAATGACAACTTTGTGTAAAAAAAAAAAAATGTTTTTGTCATTTTCCAGAAACTTATGGAAAATAAATAAACCTTCCATGGACTCAATATGCCTCTCCGCAGATAGGTTAGGGTGTCTACTTTCCGAAAAGGGGTAATTTGGGGGTGTTTGTACTGTCCTGGTTTTTTAGCACCTCAAGAAATGTGAGAAATGTGCAGTTAGAAAGTAAAAGCTGTGTAAATTTCATTATCTATACCATAGTTTGTAGAAGCTATAACTTTCACACAAAGCAGTCAAAATACACTGACTGGGATTTTTTTTAACCAAAAACATGTAGCAGAATACATTTTGGCCTAAATTTATGATGAAATTTTAGTTTTTTTTGATTTTGTTTATGACAGAAATGAGAAAATATTGTTTTTTTTCTCAAAACTTTTTTTGCTTAAAAAATAAAAAGCGCACAGGTGATCAAATATCACCAAAAGAAAGCTCTATTTGTGTGAAAAAAGGACATACATTTATGTACTGTATTGCATGACTGCGCAATTGTCAGTTAAACTTGTGCAGCGCTGTATAGCAAAAAAAATGGCATAAATTGCAGTATTTATACCATAGTTTGTAGACGCTATAACTTTCACACAAAGCAATCAAAATACCCACAATTGGGATTTTTTTTACTAAAAACATGTAGCAGGATACATTTTGGCCTAAATGTATAACTAAGTTTGAGTTTACTATATATTGTTTACAGCCAAAAGTAAAAAATATTGTTTTTCTTAAAAATGTTTGGTCTTTTTTTGTTGATAGCGCAAAAAATAAAAAAGCGCACAGGTGATCAAATACCACCAAAAGAAAGCTCTATTTCTGTGACAAAAAGGACGTAAATTTTGTTTGGGTACAGCATTGCATGACCACGCAATTATTTGAATTAGTAGCAAAAAGAGGCCTGGTCATTAAGGGGGGTAAATCCTCTAGAAGGCAAGTGGTTAAGGACTGGTCCCCCGTTCCCCGTTATTTTTCAATTTTTTTCAAATTCGAGTGAAATCTTTTCATTTTTAAATGACTTTTCAAATTTTTTTTAATCAATTTCAAATTCGGTTGAACCAATATCGAATATGAACGACTTTTCATACTTGGTCAAAATGTTTTCGAATACGAATTACCGAAACAAATCCAGAAACGAATTGAACGATTATACAAAGTACACAAAATTTGTTAGATTTTTAAACTAAACAAAATGAAAAAAGTTTTTTCGTTTTGCACATGTCTAAGAGCCATCTTTGCTTACCTGTTTGTAATACGGAAGAGGGATTTTCAAACACATACAATTGTAAGATTGTTTATGAAATTAATGAGAATTAGAGGCTTTTAGTTCTCATGCACACTGGATGTTGTTAGTGCTGCTGTTTTTGGCTCTTGACATTTTTTTCTACAGCCAGTAAACTCCCCAGCATGTTATCCTATGTGTCCATGCACACATTATTATTATTATTATTATTATACAGGATTTATAAAGCGCCAACAGTTTGCGCAGCGCTGTACAATATAAGGGAGACAGTACAATTACAATACATTTCAGTACAGAAGGAATATGAGGGTCCTGTTCATGGAGCTTACAATCTAAAGGAAGGGGGAGATGATACAAAAGGTGATAGCTGTGGGGGATGATCTGGTGGAGATGATTCAAGTACAGTTCTTAGGTGGAGGTGGGGTAGGCTTCCCTGAAGAAGTGAGTTTTCAAAGATCGCCTAAAGGCAGACAGGGTGGGGGATGATAATAAAGATATATATCTTCTATAGATCTTGTCGGGTGATTAATTTAGATATTTAAGCCTAATTATACACTCAACAGGTAAACCTGTTCAATTGCTTGGTAACACAAATTGCTAATCAGCCAATCACATGGCAACAACTCAATACATTTAGGCATGTAGGCATGGTCAAGACGACTTGCTGAAGTTCAAACCGAGCATCAGAATGGGGTAAAAAAGAGAATTAAGTGACTTGAACGTGGCATGGTTGTTGGTGCCAGATGGGCTGGTCTGAGTATTTCAGAAATTACTGACATAGACTGGAATCAACTTTTTTGGCAGGGACGTTTTTTGGCTGGAAAAAAACTCAGGACTAGTGGGTTTCTAGAGGAGTTTTTAGTTGTAAAAACACTCTGACGCTATGAGGGTACCCGCTGCTCCGTGTGCCCATTCACAAACAGAGCCGTGTCTTGGCCCTGCCCCTGTCTCTCCTCATTGGCTGACTAGCTGTGATTGATAACAGTGGAATCCAGTGACTCAGCCAATGAGGAGGCAGAGAGGGACAGTCGAGGCTGTTGTGCACATTGCTGGATTTTGCTGATGCTCAGGTAAGAATTGAGGGGCCTGGGGGAGCTGCTGCACACTGAAGGTTTTTACCTTCATGAATAGAATGCATGAAGGTAAAAAACCTTGATCCTTTACAACAGCTTTAAAGCTCAATTCCAAGTAAGGATTTTGGTGCGATCTGCATAGACATCTGTTAAGGGATCAAAAGTAATGGGACAGAATACTAATCATAAATCAAACTTTCACTTTTTAATACTTGGTAGCAAATCCTTTGCAGTCAATTACAGCCTGAAGTCTGGACTGCATAGACATCACCAGACGCTGGGTTTCATCCCTGGTGATGCTCTGCCAGGCCTCTACTGCAACTGTCTTCAGTTCCTGTTTTTTCTTGGGGCATTTTCCCTTCAGTTTTGTCTTCAGCAAGTGAAATGCATGCTCAATCGGATTCAGGTCAGGTGATTGACTTAGCCATTGCATAACATTCCACTTCTTTCCCTTAAAAAACTCTTTGGTTGCTTTTGCAGTATGCTTTGAGTCATTGTCCATCTGCACTGTGAAGCGGTGTCCAATGAGTTCTGAACCATTGCACAGAGCAGGTAAGTATAACATGTTTGTTATTTACAAAAAAGAAAACAATTAATATCGCTTTAAAACAGTACATCAGTGTAGGCAACTTCGGCACTCCAACTGTGGTGAAACTACAAAACCCATCATGCCATCTATCTATGGGAGTCATGTCGGTGGCTGTAAGAGTCTTGCAATGCCTCATGGGACTTTTAGTTGTTAAGCACTTGTTTAGGTATCTAGTGTTCAAGGATAACTGGTCAGGAAAGGGTTAAATTAAGATTTGCATGTGACTGTGTTCCTTACTACCAATTCCATATACAGGACATGCTGTGCATGCTGCTTAGTGATGAAATGCAACAATTGTGCTTGACTGCTCATCTTATCTCAAAGCAAGTTTATGGTTCAGATCAGATCCACAATAGCTCACTGAACATAGACGTTTGCTTCCGGACAGAAAAGTTGTCTACCTCTGTATGTAAAATATGGTTTAAAAGTACGAGACGGCAATCCGTCACAAAATGTCTTTCAGGTAATCTTTAGAATAATAAAAATGTAGAATTGCTGAAAATAAAAGGTATTCTCTATTTAATCTAAAAAACTAAAAATGCCGCGCTCCAAAATTTATGTGATAAATCCAAACAATCTTAATCCTACTTTAAATAGGTAATCAGCTGTGCCTAATATAAAAATTGCGAAAAACTTAAATGTGATTTATAAATTATAAATTAATCACTAAAATAAAACTTAATCCACTGTGCTATATAAAATAATTGCAAAACTCAAATAAAATATAAATATAATTAGTTCAATGTTTATATGAATATATAAATGGTGACAGTTCCATAAGTAATTAATGTGTTCCAAACGATGTCTCAATATGTGCTCCAATTAATGACATTAATATGCACTCACCTCCATGTAAGCCTAATATTAAATTTAGCCAAACATTATTATTATACAGGATTTATATAGCGCTACGGTTTGCTCAGTGCTTTACATTATAGTGGGAGACAATACAGTAACAATACAGTTCAATACAAACGGGAGTTGAGGGCCCTGCTCTTTGGAGCTTACAATCTAGGAGGGAGGGGTGAGTGGTACAATAGGTAAAACTGTGGGGGATGGAGTGGTTGGAAGCGTAGAGGATACCAGTATTAGCAGAGGGCGGGATAGGCTTCCCTGAACAGATAGGTTTTCAATGATCGCCTAAAGGTAAGTAAAGTAGGTGATAGTCTGATAGAATGGGGTAGGGAGTTCCAGAGGATGGGTGACGCCCTGAAGAAGTCATGGAAACGAGCATGGGAGGAGGAGATAAGGGAGCTAGAGAGTAGGAGGTCTTGCGAGGAGCGGAATGTGCGGTTTGGGTGATATTTAGAGATAAGATCGGATATGTAAATTGGGGCAGTGTTGTAGATGGCTTTATATGTCGTTGTTAGTGTTTTGAATTTTACCCATTGGGCAACTGGGAGCTAGTGGAGGGATTGGCAGAGAGGGGTGGCAGATACAGAATGGTTAGTAAGGTGGATGAGCCTGGCAGCAGCATTCATGATAGACTGGAGTGGGGATAGCCTGCGATGAGGTAGGCCAATGAGGAGGGAGTTACAATAGTCGAGGCGTGATATGACAAGGGAGTGAATAAGTAGCTTAGTGGTGTCTGGGGTTAGGAATGGTTGTATCTTGGAGATGTTGCGGAGGTGAAGTCTACATGATTTTGTCAGTGATTGGATCTGAGGCTGGAATGACAGATGGGAGTCTAGGATTACACCTAGTACCCTGGCATGGGGGGATGGACTGATGATTGTGTTACCGATATTTATGGTGAGGTCAGTGGAGGTGGCACGGGCAGGGGGGAATACTAAGAGCTCAGTTTTGGAGAGGTTGAGTTTGAGGAAGTGGAGTGACATCCAAGCCGATATGTCACTTAGCAGGCTAGTGATGCGAGTGGAGACTGAAGGGGTGAGGTGAGGGTTAGACAGATAGATTTGCATGTTATGAGCATACAGATGGTACTTGAAGCCGTGGGAGTTTATCAAGTGACCAAGGGAGGAGGTGTAGATGAAGAAGAGAAGGGGTCCAAGGACAGAACCTTGAGGGACCCCTACAGAGAGAGGGAGTGAAGAGGAGGTGGCAGCGTTACAGGTAACACTGAAGGAGCGCTGCGATAGATAGGAGGAGAACCAGGAGAGATAGGAGTCTCCGAGGCCAAGAGAGTGTAGTTTTTTGAGGAGGAGGGGATGGTCAACCGTGTCAAAAGCAGCGGAGAGGTCGAGTAGTAGAAGTATTGAATAGTGGCCGTTGGTTTTTGCAGTTAGTAGGGCATTAGAGAGTTTTAGTAGGGCAGTTTCATGGAGTGTAGAGGGCGAAAGCCAGACTGTAAAGGGTCGAGAAGGTTGTTGTCAGTGAGGTGGGAGCTCAGACGATTGTAGACTACGTTCCAGGAGTTTAGAGGTAAATGGCAAACATAACTTTGTGTCTAAAATTTGTGATCTGATGTATTCTGTTACTGTATACTCTAGGGTCTGGTGGGTGATGGATATCCCCTAGGATTTCCTGGGTAAACCACTGCTTGCTTGCTGTTATAGCTGTTGGGACCTCTCCCTCTTTGCACTGCAGGATCTTTCCTCCGTCCCTTCGATTCTCTCCTTCATTCTCCCCCGTATTGAATTTAAGAAAGAAAGGGAATATAGTGCCTTATCCTTTAAAATTATTTTTATTTGGTACCCAATATGATGATGCACTCACATTTTATAAAAACATAACACGCTTAATAAAAGTATATGAGAGCCTCCTCTGTGTGTCTGCAGCGCACAGCCTATACTCGCCATATGTTGCTTGGGTGCGTGGTGACGTCAGAGCCCCTCCCCTATGCGTTGTGCCACAGGATCATGTGGCTTCGGCAGGGGGATGTGATAGGCTATGACGTCACCACGCACCCAAGCAACAGACAGCGAGTATAGGCTGTGTGCGGCAGAGAGAGCCAACATGACTGGGAACATAGAGGACTGAGAAGGAGAGGGAGGAGGGAGGAAAAATTGCGAGAAAATACAAAGAGACCCTGTCACTGCCGGATCACATCTTCCTCCTCTGTGTGTCCCTGTCCAGCTCCTCCCTCCCCCTGTTCTGCTGTTGGCAGGGTGGGAGAGCCAGGAGAGGAGACACAGGCATGGCTATTCGAAAAACGAATGTAAAAATGAACATGAAGCCAAATGGGTCAATCTCAGACAGCTTGGAGTCCTGTGAGGATGGTGCCTGTGGGAAAATCTGATGTGTTTCAGGAGTTGAACTCCCTTTTTCAAAGCTAAGATGATAGAGAATGCCCATGCCACATATATGCCCCTGCATGGAAAACAGCCCCACTGCTGGGTTGTAAAGCTATTTGCATAAAGTCCTTCATATCATTTATGCTTGCGGCATACAGTTCATTGGTTGCACACATCTTTGTACAAGCAACATTTATTTTCATTCGTTTAATTCATGGAATTGACACATGCAGAGAATAGCTTTACGACCCAGCAGTGTGGATATTTTCCATGGAGGGTTTGTGGTAATGATTTCAAACAGTTATTCTCCCTGTATATGCGGCATGGTCATTCTCTATCATCTTGGCTTTGAAAAAGGGAGTTCAACTCCCGAAACGCGTCACCTTTTCCCACCGGGCACCATCATCACAGGACTCCATGTCACGTACCTGGGTAGTGAGACTGACGTGAAGAGGCAGACCTCTCGTACAACTCCGGCTCAAGGACTGCTGCGAGTGGGACAGCGGTCACAGGTGCTCGGTGGGGTATGAGGGCCTGGGATCTGTGCGGTAACAGCTGTTGGGGTGATGAGTAGCAGGCCAGAGCAGGGTGCAGATGTATCCATGCAGGATGGATGGATGGATGCTGGAGCACCGCGTGCAGAAGAAGCATATTCAGATGAGCCGGGTTCGATATTGATGAGACAGATCAGGCTTAAACGGCAGGCAGGAGAATAGTCGGGTCACAGGCCGGGTTCAGTAACAGGAGGTCAATCAGATAGGAGCAGGCAGAAGAATAATCTGAGGACAGGCCAGAAGTCAGGGCAGGAAGCAATCAAGCAGAGATCAGGAACAGGCTGGTTTGGCAACAGGAATCAATCACAGAAGTCAGGAAACACGTGCAGGGGAAAAAGACCATACGGCAATGAGATAACCACAGCAGTCAGTTTAAATAGCCCTCTTGGCACCAGCATTAATGACAGGCGCGCGCCGGCGTGTGCGAGTCCGCATGCACGAGCACAAATGCACGCGCCTCTGTCCAGGCGCCCGCACATCTGCTCGGCTTGTCAGAACCCTGCGCATGCGCATATTTGTGCGCCGAGATGGTTTTACATGGTATTGAATGGTATTGCACAGAGCAGGTAAATATAACATGTTTTTTTTTAAATTAAATGTATTCTTTACATTTGCTTTATGTAAATACATACCGTAGTTGTAGTACTTGGTGTACTTTATTATACATGACTGTCCAGCCTCTGGGCAAACAAGTGACGTTCTGGATAATAGTTGGAAACACAGTGTGTAAGAGGGGAACACAGGCTTCAAACACAAGTGGAAAGTCAGATGCTGAAGATTCTTCAAGTGGGTGTAGCTCTTCAACAGAGCAAAGATCTGAGGCACCAGCAGCTGGATAGGTTAGTATTAAATTGATATTAAAGGAAAAAATATTTTTAATTAAAAAAGAAATAGAGTATACTTATCTGCTTTGTACAACGATATCGCACAGAGGAGTCCCTTCCCTCCTCTTTGGTGGCTTCCCCTCCAGTGCTGTCATCTCCTTATTCGTCCCGGTGCCCTTTTAGGCAGTTATGTGCTATGGGAGCACCCACGCAGGTTTGCTTCTAAGCCAGGCTGTGTGTGTATACGCACAGTGCCAGTAAGCTATACCCTCACACAAGGATTTGGCTCCTGCTGCCCTCTGTGTCTCCTGTGAAACCAGGAAGAGATAATCGCAGTGCTGGAACAGAGATAGGCGCCAGGTAAGTAAATAGGAATGAGGTGGGGGGGGGGGGGACAGTGAGTGGAGTGTTTTTTAACTTAATGCAGGGAAAGCAATAAAGTAGTTGCAAACCTCAGATATGAAAATTGAACAAAGCACATACCATTATAGTGTGTATTAGCCTGAATCCAAAGCACAGAGTCTGGTTACTCTCTGATGTCTCCTTTTTGCTATTTGCATAACTCACTCCTAATAACTCGACACCTCAGCCTCCTACAAGACAGCCCGGGTCTTCTCAAGCATGCAGCATGTGTGGTACGTGTAGCATGGTGCTGCAGCAATAATCACACAGAGGCCCAGAGTGCAGTAAACGGTGTATTGAATAATTTGCAAACAGTACAGCAGACTGGTGGGGAGCTCACCTGACAGAGAACCTACAAACTGAAGACAGAGCTTGGCAAGGAAGGTGGAATGTGGCCTGACCTGTCCAACCCAAAAGGGAGCTTGTGGAAGAACAGACATAGGCTCTGCTCTTTCCCTACTCCTCCGGAACCTCTCCCTACCATTAGTGCTGTCCCTGGCAATATTAGCCACTTTGCAACTGCGTGCTAAAACCTGGGACTTAAAAAACCTCTGTGTGCCCCAAGATGGCCACTAGGGTCACCTGGATACAGCGTAGCCAACTGGAATACTGCTCCAGGGAACCATAGAGAAACCAAGTTTTCCCTTCCCCTCCAGCTGCAGTACCATTCTGGATGAGCGCCACCTACAGTGGAGAAACTAGACTGCACCTGCCTACAAGCAGATGGCTCATACCCTCAGCTCTATGTTGCTCTGAGCCTGTGAAGAGAGTTGGGGATGTCGCTTTCCTCCAATCAGCTCTCAGAATGCACTCAGCTCTGTGCTCTAGCTCTGCAGTGTGTGAGAGTGGTCAGATCCCCACCCCTTAATTTCTGCTTCTGAGAAATAATCCATTCATCTGGGTGTTGTCGAAGGCTGTACAGGACAAATGGGTGCAGATAAACAGGTATAACTTATGTAGGAGGATTTGTTTAATCTCTGTGTATCATCTGAGCCTTGTCACTTCCCTGGGTTTATGTAAGGGTTTACATCCAATTTAAGATAAAAAAAATGTTTGACTTCAGAACAAAGTTAATGTATACACTATATTGCCAAAAGTATTGGGACATCCCTCCAAATCATTGGACTCAGGTGTTCACCGCCATGGCCACAGGTGTATAACATCAAGAACCTCGGCATGCAAACTGCTTCTTCAAACATTTGTGAAAGAATAGGTCTCTCTCAGGAGCTCAGCAAATTCAAGTGTGGTACCACGAGAGGTTGCCACCTGTAAATTAAATCCATCTGTGAAATTTCCTTGCTAATAAATAGTCCATGGTCAACTGTTAGTGACATTATAACAAAGTGGAAGCACCTGGGAACAACAGCAACTCGGCCACCAAGTGCTGAAGCGCACAGTTGTCAGAAGTCGCCAACTGTCTGCAGATTCAATAGCTAAAGACCTCCAAACTTCATGTGGAGTTCATATTAGCACAACAACAGTGCGTAGAAAGCTTCATGGAAGGGGTTTCCATGGCTGAGAAGCTGCATCCAAGCCTTACATCACCAAGTGCAATTCAAAGCATAGGATGCAGTGGTGTAAAGCATGCCGCCACTGGACTCTAGAGCAGTGGAGACATGTTCTCTGTAGTGACAAATCACACTTCTCTGGCTATCTGATGGATGCGTCTGGGTTTGGCGGTTGCCAGGAGAACAGTACTTGTCTGACTGCATTGTGCCAAATGTAAAGTTTGGTGGGGGGGGGGGGTTTATGGTGTGGGGTTGTTTTTGAGGGGTTGGGCTTGGCTCCTTAGTTCTAGTGAAGGGAACTCTTAAGGTGTCAGCATATCAAGACATTTTGGATAATTTCATGCTCCAAACTCTGTGGGAACAGTTTGGTGATGGCCCCTTCCTTTTCCAACATGACTGCACACCAGTGCACAAAGCAAGGTCCTGACCTCAACCCTATAGAACACCTTTGGGATAAATTAGAGCGGAGACTGCAAGCCAGGACTTCTCGTCCAACATCAGTGCCTGACCTTACAAATGCGCTTCTGGAAGAATGGTCAAACATTCCCATAGACACACTCTTAAACCTTGTGGACAGCCTTCCCAGAAGAGTTGAAGCCGTTATAGCTGCAAAGGGTGGGCCAACTTAATATTGAACCCTACAGACTAAGACTGGGATGCCATTAAAATTCATGTGCGTGTAAAGGCAGGCGTCACAATACTTTTGACAATATAGTGTATCTAAAGCCAAAGTTTTTTTGCCCCCCATTTTGAATAGCGTAAGAGAGGGTTAAAACCACTGTCAGGTTTTTTTGCTACTTCTGTCTCATTAGGTAGATTTCCTTTCATGTCCTGTCTTGTAGACACAACAGGAATCAAGAAGATATCTTTCTAATTTGAGGGAGATGCCCTCTTATCCAGTGTCCTGATTGGATGATTTCTCTTGTTCTATGGTAATCAAATTTTTAGATTTACCCTCACTTTCATTCCCTGTGACACTGACAATCAGGACAATTAGACATGGTGAATCTCCCTAATGGGGACACAGACAGGATTACAAGCTTCACAGTTGTAACCCCTCATCACTCTATCCCACCAAAAAATTATTTATTTTCTTATGGTATTTATATAGCGCCAACAATTTACACAGCTCTGTACACATATATTGTACATTGTCCCACCCCTGACGACATCTTCCTGATGATGAAACGTGTTGGTTGGTGCTTCGGTGTGTGACTTCACTGCATTCTGGAGGGATGACGGCCATTTTCTTAGTTTGAAACTTTTGTTCATTCAGTGCTGGTTATATTAGGAGTTGATGTACGTGGATCTTTGAATAAATTGGCCAAAGTTTTGATTGATTACTACACTATGAGTTCTTTCTGTTCTTTATTCCTTTTCTGATTGCCGGAAGGGAAATTCTTGGAAGTTTCATGAGTTTTAAAGTGGACAGTTCTTCCTATATGGGCAAGAGGATTTCCTTTATGGATCGCCTGCCATTTCCAATTACATGGTGCTTACTGACCAGTGTTATTGGGGATTTCTCTTCACGGAGTCATTATCCATTGAAATTATTTGCCACATCTATTCCTCATTACACTGCGCATACCAACCGCTGTATACGGTCAAAGTGTCCAGTAAGGGGCCATTTTTTTCCAGGTGTATTGTGATGGTGTATAAGATCAAGACCATTCTCCTTATCCTTGTCTTATTTCTTTGTGGACTTTTAAAGACTTTAATTTGGACTTTATAATTTTCTAATTAGCGCTGCAGTTTTTCAGTTTATAATATATTGTACATTCACATCAGTCCTTGCCCTCAAGGAGCTTACAATCTCAGGTCCTTAAGCCCTAGTTCACAACGGCGCAACTTCAGGTGCGACATGCGATTTGCAAGTTGCATCTAATATATTTCTATGGTACTGTCCTAATCAGTGCGATTTGCAGTAGAGTGATTTCAAAAGTAGTTTCTGCACTACTTTTTTTCTTATTTTATTGCAACTTGTATTGACTTCTGTTAAAAGGAGTTGCAAGCCGCAGTGAAATCGGAGGTGCAAATTGCACTGATCTGCAGTTTTGAAATTACACTACTTCAAGCGCAGTAGCGTGATTTCAAAGTCACATTCAGTGTAAACTAGGGCTAACTCACATTCATACATGCACATACTAGGACCAATTTAGCCAGAAGCCAGTTAATCTATCAGCATATCTTTGGAGTGTGGAAGGACACTGGAGTACCTGGCGGAAACACACACAGGGAGAACATGCAAACTCCAGGCAGATATTTTCATGGTTGGGATTCAAACTAAACAGCCTTCGAGTTGCCAGGCAGAAGTGACAACCATTTTGCCTTTATTTACACCTTAATAAAACTAAACTCTCACAAAAGAATATTCAGTTTTGTAGAGCACTGTAACCACAAGTAGGGATGCAGTATTGTTTTGCAAAAAAAAGAAAAAAAAATCCCCTTCGTTCCCCTGTACAGTGCACATTCTGTAGAATTTTTGTAGGAATGTCTTGGTGCTATTTCCACATACCAAGAGGGGATTTAAACTTTGATATTACAGAAACATGTACAACATACTTTGTTTCAGTGTTTGGATACAGTTAACTGGGCGTCAGACTTTTCATTAAAAAAAACCCCTCTTCTCATTAATGTATATGCACATTTAACATTTTATGCATGTTATTCACCTGTAAAAGCCTCATTCCTGTAGACATTCAAAAACATTAGGACTGCTGCTGCACCATTTTGGATGTGACGACAGCAGCCTAAGAGCTGTCACTGAAGTCAAACTCTATATAGCATTCCACTTCTGACATCTCTCAGAATCTACATTAAGGCTTAATGTACACTTGCACCTGGGGGGAGGGGGGCGTAAGCACCGCTTAACCGCCTGTTTTTACTGCGCAGTACTACCCCCATAGGGGTCACTGAGTTTCAGGTCCCCCAAAAGTTCTGCACAGCTGGGCAACATGCATTTTCTTCAATGCTTTGCACTCAGAGTTAGTAAACAATTCTTGAGCCTGGTTTTATAATTTTATTAAGGAGTTGATAACTTGATAGTATTGAGGGGTGTATGGGATGCCCAAGGAACTATGAACTTGAAGACAAACTTATTAGAAACTATGTACAGATGGGAACAAAAATAGTCTCTCCTTTAAGAACATTCCAGCTCTCTGGTGTACCCCCTCACACAGCTGCACTGAGAGTATTCCCTGGGCAAGGGAGCCCAGAAACTACCAATTTAGCACAGCAGCCCTAGTTGGGTTTTCCACCTGACTGCCCTCCCCCCTTGTTCGGCTAAGGGGTGTAGGAGTACTCACACTGTCCTTCCTGCCAGCTTGGCGGGTTAGTGGCTGCCTTCAGGCCTTTAGCTGGGCTGGTTCCTTCCCTGCTGCTCAGGATGTCCTCCCAGGGAGATGGTGGCACAGTGGAGATTCTCTTCTCCAGCACCTGCCTGGAGTTCGGCTCCTTCCCTGAGCCCCCTCCCAGGCTCCACACTCCAGCCTCTCACTCCATTTTCTACCCAGCGCTGCCTGACCCACCCCAGGCACTGCCTTGAGGGTTATCCTGGTCACCATGCCCAGCCTACTGCCAGGGGCTTGGCCAAGGTCCCCCAAACATACAGATATGGGCCTTTTCAACTCCTTCACCCCTTCTCCAGAAAGCTCTCAGTTTTCTGGAGAGGTGGAAGGGCTCCAGAAGCCCTGACTTATTAAAGCATCCCAGCCTGTCCTGAGGTATCCTCACTACCTCATTCCCCAGCTGACTCATCCCCAGGCTACTATTCAGCCTCTATCTAACAAAAACTAACTAACCTGGAGGTCATTGCAACTGCCCCCATCACAAGTGTAATTGTAGCCTCAAAACGAAGTTCAACCACCTGTTTTTACCACCTCTCCTAAGCTGCAAAGGCAGTCATGTGGGAGTAGATACATGCTGCAGCTGTGATAATTTTTGCATGCCACAATGCATCTCCCATGTTGTATTTGTGGGGCAGTGCCGTCTGCCAAATGAAACCTATTGAAGCCAATAGGGCCATGTTGCAACCATGTACAATGCACAAAGCTGCAGTTTGGGGGTGTGGACTTTTATGGGTTAAAGGGTTAGTTCACTTTTAAACAACTTAATATGTTCATGTAAAGGGGGCCTATATTAAGGAAATGTACTGAATAAAAAAAAGCATTTCCTCTCATGACCTTTAGCGCTTGCAAAGGTGATGAGAAGGCAATATATTGCAACCTCATCATTTTTCAAATGCCCTCTAAAAAGTGATGCACAGGGGATAAGCAAGCCCAAAGGGTTACACAGGGAGACAAGAGTAATGGGGAGATGCTGGGACAGCACAGACAGTAAACAGCTATAATAAAGAGAATATGTCACCATCTTAGAATGATTGTAGATAATAAGAAATATCAAGTATTTTGCTTACTTTTTTTTTTTTTAAATTCACTCACAATGTGCCTTTGAACTTGCCAGAAAGTCTGACTACCCCAGGAAGAGTAATTTCCCTAGCAGAGCCCCCTCCTTGCACATCATAGCCCTCTCCTCTTTTAGAAGATGCTCATTCCAGGTGCCCTTGATTAGAACAGCTTCTCTAGCATTGCAAAATTTTCATTGGCTGTTTTTCAATTTCACCATTTAAAAGAGCACCATGTTTTTCCCCCAAAACCAAAATGTATGATATATTAAATTATTTGTAAAAATTAATATTTTAATGAATTCAGATCTAAAATTATTCATGTAATTTTAATGCAAAAATTTTATTCGGCCTCTGTAATCCCTTCTACACCACCATTTTAATTTGGACAAAAAGTTCCTATCAGACTCATCTGTATCATGTGATGTAGCCAGGACAAGAAAGCAAAGGGATGACTGCTGTTCCTCCATCATGTCATCAGCAGCCTGGAGTGTGCTCTTGACTAAGCTATGCAAATGTTATTGAAATCAAGGATCTGGCTGCAGCATCTGCCAGGGGGACCTGGATTATAAATTAACTGCAGAGAACTATATCTTTTGGCAAGTAAAGCATTTCCAATACAATAAAACAGTTTTGCATGGAGTTAAACTGTAAATTTGACAATGCAGCTTTTATTTTGTTGCCTCGCTCAAGGCTGTCAAGTAGCACAAAAAACTGTATTTAATGACCCAAGATAGGGCAAAGGCCCCAGTGCGGTGTGGATTGGTCTCCAATCTGCCTTTTCTTGTTGGCTGCACAGGGACTCTAAGCCAACAACAGCTGTGATTGGAATTCACCTTCTCTTGCCAAACATAGCCTACTGTTTATTAGCAGCACAGTAAACACACAAGAATAAAAAAAGATTCACGTCTTTATTATCATCAACCAGAGAAGCACTAGGGAGCAATGCATTCATCCGCTAGAACATCAGAGCATTTGTGTACCTGCACACAGGAATAAAATACAACAAATAAATATTCTCATTTATCAACATAATAGGGTCAGACTGGCATTTGAGTATCAGTGTTGTTCGTACCATTATTAAAGCTGCATTCTACCCTAAAATAGATTTTTCATATTGCATGTGGAGAGAAGGGTTGATAAAAAGGGACCCTTGTTGGGCCTCTGGAGTACCCCATTTGGCTACTGTCCCTAAAAATAAGATGACCCATCATAGGCAATAAACTGATTTAACAAATTTGATATGGTGCCCAGTGCACCAAGGACTACAGCTCTCTAGCCAAGTGTCACAGCTACTCCTGTAAAATAAATGCACTTTGTTTAAAACACATTTACACTGAATTACAAAATTCTTTGGCCATTGCTTTAGAAAAGATGGTTAGTCTTAAAGCACAAACCCAAATTCATTGACTAAAAATTGTTGAAAAAAAAAATTCTGCATACAGTCTTTAAAAGAACATCTGATTACCATATGACAGTCTAGATTAACAGCTTGGCAAATTTTTTTTTTTTGGAAATAAGACAGCTGTATGTCCTTCCAGCAGTTAGACACATCCACCAGGGATAATCTTTATAATTGTAAAAGGGCTTTGCTATGCAGTCAGTTACCAGAAGCATTCCTAAATCACCAGGTACATCTACACCAGCTTCACTCCACCAGGGTTCTGTGGGACCCATGGGTTCCTCTCAATGTTGTTAGGGGTTCCTTGAGCAATGTTTGCCTCTCAGATAAAGTTCCTACTCATGTAAATTATCATTTTAACTATCGGTAATGCCTAGTACACACTATGAGAAAATCAGACGAATGATTGTCCATTTTTCCATGAAAGTACATATCATGATGTAGCCAAAAATGGTAAAATGTAGCCATGTACTAGCATAGTATAAGAGAAAGCGTAGGGTCTCTTGTTTGCTTCTGATTACGCATTTTGTTCACTATTTTATTATTTCCATATGATTACTATATACATTGGGCAAAAATCAGACCTTGTATAAAAAATTTCTAGGTTGTACCTTCTATTTTTGTCACCTAAACAGTTGAAATCAGCCATCGTAAACACTATACTAATGAACAGATAATCGACTTTTCCATGTATGGAAATTTTTGTGTGATTTTCTTAATGTCTGTACGGGCCCTAAGGTGGGAGTCTTCCCACTGACCACAATGGTAAGGGGGCACTCTTCCCACTGACCATCATGGTAATGCACCAGTAATTATTAGCAGGGGCTCCCTGAGACCGAAAAAGAATTTCAATAGTTCCTCAATGTAAAAAAGGATGAGGAAGTCTGAGCTACACTATAAGTAGTAAGGAAAAATCAGGAGGCATTTTAGGATTACTGGATACTAATGATCCCTTTTTTCAATGTCAGCTACTAAAAATGCTACCATGGCTACACCTCAACAGTTAAAAATGGTACCAACCTCAAAATAGGATCCCCTACTTAGCTATTTGGTCACCATGCCATCTTTTTGTGGAACTCCTAGCAGTAGTAATGTCCATTCTGGGTTGGTATATGGTTTTCGCTACAGATTTAAAAGGTGGACAAGGAAGCAGGGGAGTTTCATTAGACAAGAGCCCATTCACACCTTGATCACCACATTCTCACTGAATGGGCTAGTAATGCTCTTTAATGAGATAAATAATGCACCTGCATCGTTTGTGACATGTATTGACTTACAATGCGCAGGGCATTCACATCTGTGTTGTGATGTGTTATAGTGCAGGAGGTTAAGGTCATAGTGTTCATTACTTTGGCCCAAAGGTGTACATCCAAACTAAGTCAACTTTAGGCCAGGCATGATGCTTTTTTACCTAGGAAAAATGAGGTAGACCTTGTACAAAATCTGCATTTCCCAGAGCAATCAAGGTCCCGTTGTTGCCCATTGCAAATACCAGCGGTACATTTTTATTTTATCCTAAATGACAGATGGAATCCATTTCTTGCTGTAGGCAACTGCTCTATCTCCCAAGCAACAGCCATGTATTTATTTTATGGGATATGTACTATATAGATCTCCATTTCAGTGGCTTATTAGCAAATTCATGATAACCAGATAGACATACAAGAGAAAATTTAGAGAGTCAATCAGAAGATGATTTATGAAACCTGGCTGCTGGGGGGCACATTTTCTCCAGAGCCCTCTCTGCTTTGAAATATGAAATCTGATTAGATACCATGGGCTACAGCTCCATTTTGCTCCAGTTTTTATAAATATATACACCTTTCTGCCCTATATGTACAAAATACTAAATAAAAGGTAGTGGAATGCTATTTGGAGAAGGGGAATATTTGTTTGTGCAAGTTTATTTTAGTTCAGGAGACACTTTAATACAGTCCAAATTGATACTGTATTAACATCGATCAGTAGGAGTATGCAATTCTCTATATGTTGAAGGGCATTTCCCAGCAGAAACCTTTTCTAGCAGCTGATGAATATGTCTGGTTTTACTAGTGGATGATCAAATACAATGGAATACAGTCCTGAAGTCTACGTCCCTGCCAGTTCCAGCTGTTCTCCAAAACGCTCTTGATGGTCTCTGACTAGTCTTCGTGCTGTTGCTCTCATGGATGTCATCGCATACATCACAGCCATATTTTGGAGTTAGAGAACAGATTGGAGTACCAGCTGCAGCAAGACTGTGAAGCAAGTAATCTTCTTGATTAAATCAACCTCTAGTAAAACAAGAATTCTCTTCCTTTGCTGGGAAGAAAGGGCCATAGTTATTTGTGCCTGGAATCCCAATTTACCTTTTATTGTCCCTATGTTATTTTTCCTAAGTTTTACTATCGGTATCTTTTACAAAGGGTAACCTACACTTAAATTGTAGAGTAAAAATATTACTTGCAGGTATATTTTCCACTTACAGGAATTAAGCATTTCAGGATGATGGGGCCTATATAAGAACTAATGCAAGGGTCAATAAAGTTGATTGCCCTTGGAAATCAATCATATTCTGGCTTTCACTTTTGTAGTGTTTGCTAGAAAAAAAAAAAAGCTCTCTGGCAGCTTTAGACAGTCGCAGTGTTTCATTTTCGTGCCGACAGTGGCTGTGGACACAGTTAAGAGTCAAGAAATCCATGGAATCTACATAATCATCTTTTGATCCTGCTCACAATGCCAACAATGATTGCTTTGTCTATAAGTACTTCCTTCAAATCCTACGTAATGACAAATGCTTGAAGGTATATTTTTCCATACTTGCTTTTGGGTGAAAAATATTCACTACAGTCCCTAAAGAACACATTCACCTTTTTAAATATAGTATTCAAGAATTTGTTTGATTCAAGTTCATGACATTTCTAACATACATTATGTGCCAAACTAGGCTGTTCTCAGAGCTAGCCTTTCTAGAGATACAGTTGGTCTGCCTCTAGGCAGAGAGGGGAGTATATGGTGTTCCATGATAGGATATCAATTCTACAGGATACCTCTCTCTGTATCACCCAGTGCAGTAAACAAATGAAGTGATGTTAAGCAGAGGAAAGGTATATTATGTGGCTGCAAAAACATTTTAAATATTGTATGAGGGATGAGAAAGTCATAGCATCGACTGATATAAAATAGTAGTATGGAGTAGGCTTGTCCTACAAAGACACCATGCAACAAATACTCGGCCTAGAATCAGCAAAAATGTTTTTTAAATAAATAGGTATATCTGAAAAAAGCCATTTTCTTTACACACACTCAAAGTATTTTTAGAAAAAAGTAAGTCAATCAACATACTTTAAAAAGGGACAAGTTGGGTTAAAAGCATTGTGAATGTACACATTTTGTTTTCTTGCCTTGTATTCCTATATGAACTCCATCTGGTCACCAAGCCTTTGGTACATGCATGTATTTATGCAAATCTGTCATCTATGCACAGTACAGACTGCCACTTTGTAGTCTGTGGAAATCTTTCAATTCACTGGGAACTAGTCATGTCTCTTAAGTCAAGTAAAAGTTTAATATTGGTCAAGCAGAGTAAAATGTCTGCCTCATGTGCTTTGTGAATTAGCAGGCTTAATACCAGTTCACAAAATCTCTGCTTCTGATAAGTAAAAGTGACCGTTCAACCTCAAGAAGTCAGTTACTAGCGACTCCAATGATTATTAACTTAAGCAATAATAACAAAAAGACAACACATTTATAAATAAATAATGCAAATAAACAAAGTATGCTCTTACCACCTGCTAGTAAAAAGGACAAAATATGTCCTTGGGTCCTGAGAGGTGGGGGACAATCTGTAGCTGTATGCAGGAGAGCACACCCCAAGCATGCTAGGGGATCCTTAAATAAATTTCACAGCAATAAACTGAGGTAAAAGGGCAGCAAAGTATTGTCACAGACACAGTTTGGCTTCTAGGGCTTACATTCAAGTAGGACCTAGGGGAATTAAAATATAAATGTTGCAGTACTACCCTTAATACTTTTCTACATTACACCAAGAGTGAAATTGCATGGACCAGTCTGAGATATTTCAATAATTTTGACAAGTGGACCAAGCTGGATTAAAGAGTCCATTGCTCTAAGGTCTGATCACACCATGTTATTACCCAAACAAAAAAGATGAAACACAAGGTAAAGCATTTGTCACCCCTTTTGTTTGGTATAGAAGAAAAAAAAACAAAAAAAAACCAAAAACAACAAATTACTAAAAGACCATGTTCACTCTATAATAAGTTTTTTCAGCTTTAAGAAGGCTGTACAGCAGCAGCGATGCTACCCCTTCAGGTCAGGTTAGATAATTGCACACAAAAGCATTTAGCCAATGCCTTCAAAAGTCTTAGGCTAAAAAAAAAGAATAAAAAAAGAATAAATAGGGCCCGATCTCCAGTTTTGGCAATTCCACAATCACCTAAACCAAAGTCTTCTTTGTTGCCCACAAAAAAATGTTTTTTTGCTCATTCAATATGAAGAAACATTTGAAAATACGTTAAATTTCTCTGCATGCTATTCAGTTCTGTCATGGGTCTTGAACATGCGGAAAAGAAAGAATCAGGGGAAAAAAAAAAAAAAAAAAAAAAAAGACAGCAAGACCTACAATGTTCTGTTTGTTAGATCCCAAATGTCTTTCTTGAAAAATTGAGAGTTCCTCACAGAGGAACTGGAGAGATTGTCCTTACTTGTGAGCCAACTTCCAAAGTGTTCTCCTTCAAGAATGTTTGGCTTTTACAGCTGGGAATATTGAGAGTAAATGGACGAGAAGGTCCTTCATCAAGGCTTTTTGTGTTTGCTTTCCTCTTTTTTAAGTTTTCTGGAACCTCCCGTTGTTCACAGTTCCCCTTTGGTCTTATCTTGTGACCTAGCATTTGGTTTTCTTGTGCTTCTTCTTCTTCAGAATAGAAGTAAAGGAAATTAAGTCCAAAACCAAGGAAACGATCCCACAGTCCCGCCGGTTTAGAAGAGATTGGTTTTGTGGGGACAAGCTGTGACCTGGAAGGCTGATACAAATTTTTGTTTGTATCTGTAGAAGATAAGGAAGTATATACAGATTTAATGTCCAGGGAGAAAGAACGCTTTAAGCTACTGATTTCATGACGCTGGTATGAGGAGATCCCCATGGATGTAAACCTGCCCGTCAAAGTGGAATCTGACTCCTCTTTTGCCAAGTTATCGTCTAGTTTAGTAGCATCTATGGCCACCTCTATTTCCTGTGATGTAGAAGTGACATGATGATTTTGGCAACTCTGCTCCTTGTTTGTTGGCTTACTATCAGATGGCTGATCAGTGCATGTTCTATCCATAGGGCTTTCTAACTGAACTGGACTAGGAGGCTGTGATTGCTGCGAGTTTGCAAGACTCATCTCATATTCAAGAAGTTGTCCCAAAAAGTTAAAATTTGGAGAAATGGTGGGCCTTTTTTCTTTAACAAACCTGTTAAGACAAAAAGTGAATACCTGTATTTAACGTAACTTTTTTTGTAAGACAAACGCATGCAACAATTCAATAAAAAGATGAAGTGTGGATTTGCTGAAGCTGTCGCCCGCCAGCTCTAAGCCTGAAAACTAACAAATATGACCACTAATCACTCAGCCCTTGGTCCACCTGGGTGGATCCCAACAATATGGTTGGAATACTTCTAGAGCCTGGAGCAGGTCTTATCAGTTGGCAGCGGGCTTTAGCCCACTGTCTGCTGATTCTGGGTCACAGAATCTTATGACCCATAAGAGAAGTATGGCCAAAAACAGTAACCATACTTCTCTTAACATTGACTTGAATGTATTTTTGACTGAAATCCCAACATGGATGTTAAAGTAATGAACAAAAAATATCAAGCCTAATAATGCCTATTCAGGTGACTTACAGTCTTGTGTGCACAGCAACATGGAGCAACCATTCCTTTCATGAGAGCCCTAAAATCTCCTGGAATCCTACACATCGCCACTTGCTTGGCTATAGTATGACTACTAGAATCAAGGCATTAGAGTTTGGAAGACAACAGATACCAAAACTTTGCATTCATTCATGCCCTATGGCAATGCATGTTTTAGCACAGAGCTTGAAATTTCCACTCGCCTGCTCGCCAATGGCGAGTGGAAATTATGGTGGGGGCCGTCTTGCTGAGCAGGCTCGGAGCTCAGGCCGGATCTGTCATTGGCACTGGGAGCCGTCAGACTGCTCAATAGCTGAGCTCAGTGAAAGCAAAGCAAGGCGTGTGTGCTGTGCCTTCTGCCTCCCCCTAGAGTGCAATACCCGGATCTGTGAGTGAACAACCGAAGTACTACAACTTTTTATGGGGGGGGTGTACGTGTACATGTGTGTGTGTTTGTGTGTGTCTGTGTATGCATGTACAATTGTAAATGTGTGTATCTGTACGTGTCTGTGTATCTGTACATGTACATGTGTGTGTCTGTATATATGTACATGTATCTGTGTGCATGCGTGTCTGTACGTGCCTGTGTGTGTACATGTGTCTCTGTGCGTGTGTGTACATGTGTCTCTGTGCGTGTGTGTACATGTGTCTCTGTGCGTGTGTGTACATGTGTCTCTGTGCGTGTGTGTACATGTGTCAGTGTGTATGTACAGGTCTGTTTGTGTGTGTGTTTGTTGGTGGTGAGTAACTCTAAGGCCTGGCTAGTAGCTCAGGACTTGAAATTTTAAGCCCGGTTTTAGCACATCAGTGCAACATACACAACAGTACAGTGTGTTGCGGTGTCATTCATTTTGTGCTTTGCGCTGCTACAGTGGCTGGCTAAACACCCTAACTACAGTGCACCTCAATGCACATGTGCATTTAGTTACGAAATTATATATGTAAGAACTGCATAGTGCTCCATGGGGAAATTCATTCAGCTGTAAACTGTAACCTCCACCTTGGTCATTTGACACTTTTTTAACAAATTACAATGATAAAATTAAAAATGTCAAAGTCAATAAAGTTTATCATTAAATCAAATTTTCCATGTTAAAAAGGAATAAAAAAAAAAATGGAGTCCACCAAATGTTCTGCAATAAAGATAGTGTCTGTATATGATGCGCTATTTCTCCTTACCTGTAAGCATCATCAAGAGTAAGCCCCATTGACCTCATGATATAAGCAATCGCTACTGCTGCAGAACGTGAAATACCAGCAAGGCAATGAACTAATACTCTGCCATTAACCAGCTCCACTTTTCCTGTAAGCACACAAAGGAAAAGTAAGGTACAGCTTTCATACATGTTCACTTTCAGTATATAGTGTAACCCCAACTGGCTGCAAACACAGGGTATATATGCTGTTGCATGTCTTCAGCAATGAAAAGTATTAAGGGTCACTACCATCTATCAAAAAATAAAATTAAAGTTCTGGCTTAAGATATGCTTTAAAAGCAAGTTACGATAATAATAATAACAATAATAACAAATAATAGGAATGATGCTAATAAACATGTACCTATAAACTCAACAGCTGCACTCAGCCAAGGCAGAATCTTCTCACAGTAGCTGTCATTGATGGGGATTCGAAGAAAGTGGTTATCGGAGATGAAGACTGGCTTTGGACAGCTGTAGCTGACATTCAGAACATGAGTGATACCATTCTGATTTATCACTTCCTATAAAAACATTTTAGGTAGCACAATCAATTATAAAGATCTTAGCACATCATAAAAGAAGACAAATGCTCTATTCATGCACAAATGCATAATACCATGACATCTCACAAAACGTGAGTTTTGTAAAGTTGATGTCCTTTTAAGCTGAAATATACACTCACAGGCCACTTTATTAGATACACCTTGCTAGTGCCAAGAAAATATCCCCCACACCATTACACCACCACCACCAGCCTGAACTATTGATACAAGACAGGATAGATAAATGCTTTCATGTTGTTTATGCCACAAATTCTGACCCTACCATCTGAATGTCGTAGCTGGAATTGAATACCCATTCTCCTCTAACAACAACAATGCAATTTTGTCTACACAACTGCTGCTTGCTGGATATTTAATCTTTTTTGGACCATTCTCTGTAAACCCTAGAGGTCGTTGTGTGTAAAAATCCCAGTAGATCAGCAGTTTTTGAAATAGCTTGACCAGCCTGTCTGGCACCAACAACCATGCCACATTCTAAGTCACTTAAATCCTCTTTCTTCCCCATTCTGATGCTCAGTTTGAACTTCAGCAAGTGATCTCCACCACGTCTAGGTTCCTAAATGTATTGAGTTACTGCCATGCGATTGGCTGATTAGCAATTTATGTTACCAAGCAATTGAACAGGTGTACCTTTTGCCTACAACACTAACTTTCCCAGAACCCAACCCAAGTGGTGCCTTGGTAACATACAAAAAAGTAGGGTAGCACACAGAATTAGTGCAAGGTTTAAAAGTAATATTCCCAAAATCAAGAAACATTTTCATTACAATGGATAGACAGTTTACGATAAACTTACATCTGATTGGTTGATATTAGTTACAGCCATGTACATATCACCACTGTAACATTAAACTACATAATCAAAAAAGTCGGTTTCTCCCCCCCTCCCCTCCCCCCCAAAGAATAACTCAAAGAACAGTTCTGCAACAATGTGCAAAGAGGGCAAATCTTAGGGCACACTATCAGCTGGTTGATTCAAGTAAAAGTCAAAACACGCTCACCCTATAAATTAACTGCATAGCACCATATAGTGTATGACAGCAAAAAGGCTTTAAAAGCTTAAAAAAGTGCATGAAATGCAAAGGAAAAATATTAAAGCTATTTTCAACACATATGGTTTGATAAATGAGGCTCAGAGAGCACACTTCTGGAGTGTATGGACAATTTGTCTTGGCCTGGTTACACCACTGCGTTGTAGTAACACATGCATTACTACAAATGCACAATAGTAAACCAAAGCACAGTATGATGCAATGTGGTGCCATTCATTTTGAATGGAACCACAGCACATCTACAAAATGCATCTACACTAAAACTTATCATGCTGTGGTGAAAAAAAAAGAAGATCAGCAGCAATTTTTCTGCAATGGAATCTTATTAAAAATGAATGGGCTGCAGTAATGCAGCATTTCATACCTCAAGATAAATCATACTGCTGCACATGGCTTACTGCAACTCTAACTCTTTAACAAGGGAATTCAAATTTGTAGTAAATTCTCCCTGGGATGGAATGCAGTTAAATTCCCAGAATTCTGTTCTCAATGTTTCATTTGGAAAGCTCCAGTCTCTTGAAAATTGGAACTCCAGTCTCTTGAAAATTCTCAAGATGACTGCTTATGCAGTTTTTTTTCACTTTCTTTAGAGAATAATGACTGGTATATTTTTTGTCTCAATTCTGAAAAGAGAAATTAAATTTTCCCCCAAACTCTTTTGTTTTGGCAAAAATAAAAAAGTTTTACAACTAGCCTTAAGCTTGGCATATCCAGTAACACAGGATCCTCCAGCCATGCAATACAGTGCAGGCAGACATTTCCTGTCCATTGTAGTCTGACAGTTGGCACCAACAGCTGTCAGAATACCAAAGTACCTAAGTAGAATTTTCCATCCGGCCTCTTTGATTTTTCAATCGAAGGATGTCGGATGAGAGCACCACCTACTGAGCAAATTTCATCTGGTTAATCAGGAATGTTGGGCACATACGTTCTGGCTGGTTTTGAAAATTCTGCACATTTATTTTTTTTCTCCAATTTTGCCCTCTTTTTCAAGAGCCCTGAATGAGATCCTGCCAACAGTAAAGAATGAGACACACAAAATGTCCCTCAGAAAATGTCCAAAAAAGATTCCAGCTATCCTTTTAACTTGTACCGTCATGCTGATTTCATAAAGATTAAAAACTGTAGCTCAGGAGGAAGTTTCCTGTAACATGATCTGTGTATTATGTTTATTGTTCATACCTGATCCATGACATCATTCTGGGAACCAAGGTAAAGGTGTGGCAGGATACGGGTAACAGACACTGTTGAGGTGGAGAGGCAGGGCTGTGATATGCTGGTGTGCAAAATGTTAGAGGTTCTTCCTTCACACAAATTCGGGAACTGTGAGGAGAAGTTTGCAAACCCTCCTGTGGAATAAAGGAGAGGTGTATGTAATACAAATGCCCAACTTCATGCATAAAATACAACAGGGGCCCATTTCTCACAGCCTCATTGGCAAGAGCTGTCTTAAACAGTCAGCTGTACTAATAGCAAACAACTACAATCTCCCCATCAGGTTCACATTGCTAGAAACCAATTTGTAATATGTGTGGATGTTACATTTCCAGTTTGCATATAAACTGCTCTGTCATTGTAAAAATAACAAAATACTGCAAATGACCACTTTTGCTTCCATTCTTTGCAATTTCCCATTTTAAATAATTATTCTTCTAGATTCTTACACCAATTGCACTATAAAGGTATTTTTGAAAAGTTACCCAGTTTGGTTCAGGCAAGGTTGAGGAATATGCATATTCCATTTAAAGAAGGGTGACTGCAATAAAAATACATTGAATGAGAACATTTGGGATTTCCAGTGACATTCAAAGCCTACAGTCAACTCCTAATTTATGATGTAAGTTTCAGCTAAGTGGATGGACTGCCAAGAGAGAATGCAAGAGATAGAGGAAAAATTATTTTTGCATTATTTGCTGCCCATAGTGACCACTTAGAGCCCATTCACACTATTGTATTGCAGGTTTCAGCGTGATTGCGGTGCCAATCAATCTGCATAGCACCTTGCTGATGGACATGCACAGTGTTTCCAAAAATGATATATGTACCTTCTTGGTGAATTAGACTACACATTTAAATGAATGGGTTTGCATTAACCCAGTTAACAGGTGGCATAATGTGAATTAACCAGCATGTACTAACACACTGCAATGGTGTGCATAGGCCCTTATCTGAGAAAATAAAACAAGCATTCTAACCCGTTATATTGTAAAGCGCTGAGCAAACTGTCGGCGCTATATAAATCTTGTATAATATAGTAACCCGTCACTAGGGGCCATTTAATTTTCTATAATTTTTAAAAACATGACCCCTTTGTGTATTGTTCCATGGCAAGTAAAACAGATTAATTTCAAAAGAAAAGCTTTTTAATGCTAAAGAAGAGAAAATACTATTACCAAAGTGGAATATATATTATCCTACCTTATAATATCAAATTGCCAAGAAAAAGAGCAAATAAGGTTTCACTTAAATCAGATATTTCAGGCAGTGAAAAGGCCACCTGCAATGTATCTCATTTGTATTAGTTAAAGGAAGTCTGGTATGAGTTGTGAAGTAATGTTTCCTAGAACACTTTCACCCAACTTCTTCAGCTCAAATAAGCAGTTAAAGCTTTTATGTTTCACAAAAGTCCACTTTTGTTTTACTAGTCATTCAAGATTTGATGACTGGTAGCAATCAACTAGCATTAGTAACCATAAAAAAAAAAAAAAAATCTTATGCTCATACACAGGTGACTATTATTATTAGAGATGATTCATGCAGAAATACAGAGAGTACATCCCATTGCCTCCTCAACACTATTCCCATTCAGCAGCCTCACTGTGGTTTTTCTCTAGGGTAATGACCTAAGCCATAGAGACACGGGATCATGCATCATACCGTGAAATCTAGTAACAGCACAGTTGCTGAGCCTTTTAGAACATGATATAACTCAGAAATAGATTATTCATCAGTTGAACAATTTTAAATGAATGGAAAAAGAAAAATCAATAAGACCCATCTTCTTAATGTAACTTAGGTCATCCTACTCATGGTATCACCACCATTCAAAAACTATTGCATTGTAATGCAATATCTTTCCAGTTCTCCCTGTGCTTCAATCAAAATGATGCATTCATAAAGCTTTACATACTGTAATTGCATTTAAATACTGCCTTATATTGTCATGAAAGTTATTAGGCAGCAATGTGAAATTGTAGATTTTGCTTAATATAATGCTATCGTTCTTGAAGTACAAGGGAAAAAAAAAAAAGTGTTTGGGGTGTCAAAAATTATTTTTAACTGTAAGCTCTGACAAAATATATTTTGTGAATGTACAATGGCTACACTTTTGTTCAGTACCTAAAAGTTCTTATCCA
Source organism: Staurois parvus (assembly GCF_062004578.1). NCBI lineage: Eukaryota > Metazoa > Chordata > Amphibia > Anura > Ranidae > Staurois > Staurois parvus. The sequence goes on from NW_028317904.1 coordinate 1,495,762, forward strand.
GATACAAAACTTAATATGGTTTATCCATCTAAAAAATTTAATTTCTGTGTGTAGACAGGTGGGCAGAATTAACCACTGGAATCTTATAGCTTCTGGAGATTTCTGTTGCAAACTCTGCATCCTCTATGCTGTACAATAACTTGTAATTCCAAAAAAAAGAGAGAATGACCACCCTTCTTGCAGCTGTAAAAGGTAGGAAAGGCTGAGAACACCAATGAAGAGATCTCACGAGCTAGTAGGTCACTCAACCCATCTGCATCTACACAATAATGAAACACGTTGAAGTGAACCAACACTCTAAAGTGAATCTGTGCTTTGCCCATACTAGGCAAAATAACAGACTTGGTGCCAAGGAGGCACCTTAGGCAGACCATATATACCTTTCTCTGCACTCCCCTGTCAGATCGCCCACAAATTCCTGTGCGCTGACTTTGCATACTTTCTCCTGACTCAATGTTACAGTGCTTGGGTCTGGCTTTGGCTGAATTGTGAGGCTGTGTAAACAAGTGACACTTGCCCATGCACTGTAGTAGTGCATACTTCTTAGAGCTTTGGAAGCAGATCAGGCAGATAGAGACCAATAAGAACCTAAATGCAGACTACCAATGGTAATTTTTATGCAATTTCCCTTTAATGAAAGAGGACTTCAAGAACTTCTTACCTTCTAGAAGAGAAACCGAGCTGTATTTTTTCTCCAGTTTCCCTACAACCAATGAGACAAAATGGCCAGCAGATATCTCTTGACTGCTCTGATCATATACCACAACTTGCTTCTCGAAAGAAGGGTCAATCTGTTTGGATGAACCAAAAAAAGTTGAAAAAAAATTTCTAGACACTAACAACTAAGTACTATAATTTTTAAAAACTCACAGAATTTAAAGCCAAATATGCATATACTGTATACCAGCACACCAGCTTTATTTACTCTAGAAACAATAAATGGTATTTGGATTGTATTTCCCTTGAGGCATAATGTGACTCTACAACCTTTGCATATACTATTCTATATTGATCTATGATACATAGAGTATCCTACTGTCACCAGCTCTTCTGCAGATCAACAAGTTCAGTTGAAAATGTATGGATGCATTTAAAATTATAATAAAATTAATAGAGTGGATATTTAAAAATCTAAGAACATGTAATCATCTTGGTGCTGACAAACCTTTATAAATTTGTACAAACATATTTTGATTTACTGGAATTTAACTTTCAGCACTCCTGATCCATTTTGGATGTATCCTAGATAATTAAGTGGATAAACTAAAGCTTAGGGTAAAGCAACAAGTATGCTTTAATCCTTTACCCCTAACTAAAACTAGCCATGAATCCTTCATCTACACTTAACAACGTGGATAGAGGAATCCACACTGACAGCACTCAAGGCTGCTTGAATACCTGAATAGTGACTGTTCTATGAAGGATGCAGGCACTGTTCAACTGTTTTATACCTGGCTCCTTTAAAATTTTCAATCAAGTTTTGTCAAGCCAGGTGGTGCTTAAACTTTGGTAGATTCAGAAAGTATTTGGCTGGAATTCGAGCCATGTATTGCCAGCTTAACCGTTTCTTTGCTCCCCAGTTGCTCTCTGTAGCACCAGGAGCCAAAGGAAACACCTGGAACAGCACTGGGACAATCAGACTTGTCACATGGGGATCCATAGCTCTGTGAGAGATAAAACTCCAGTGACTTAATATATACAGGAAGATTTTTACTGCTGGAGAAGACCAAATTAAAACTTTGAAATAAATACAAGGGCCGGTAAATGGATCCCAAACACAGGTAGAACACACTTCAAGTACTGCATCTATTTGTGATGTTTTGGATACTCTGCATTTCCTGAGATCTCACCGTAAGCATTGAAATGTCATCTACATGTCGCAGGTGAAAGCTGGGGGTAAGGCCAGGGCTGGGACAAGGGGTGGCTGCCCTGGGCGCAATGGTTTACTGAAGGGATAGGGGTGCCTTCCTTCTGTTACAAAACTGACAGGGTTAGTGACTGTGGCAGTGATTTTGACAAGAGAGTGACTGCTGGTTCCCTGAACTTGAACATCCTGACTGGGGTTGGGGGGGGGGGGGGCGGTGCAGTTTGGCATCTTTGCCCTGGGCGCTGGATGACCTTGTTCCAGCACTGGGTAAGGCAAGTTTTTTTTTTATAAAAGCAAAAACACACATCTTTAAGAAAAGTTGTGGTTTTTTTTTTTCTCTTACTGCAAGGACTGCTTTAAAGGGAAACCTGTTGCTTTGCTCTTGGTGGGCAAAGCGCAGGTTCACATTAAGGTATACCTAAAAATGAAAAAATGATCATGGTCATGAACAGAACCCAAGTTATCTTAATCCACAACAATTTTTAAACTAGCTGGCCTATATTAAGGCTGGATGACTCAGTCACTTAAAAGTAAGCTGTGTCAAAGTGTACTGTTTACTTGGAGAAATGTAAATGATAACTTGTTTGTGGGACTTAATGCCTTATCGCTCTAACCCTGATATAGTTTTGCAAGCAGGGCTTCTGTTAACTGAAGAAGTGTCCTTAAATAGAGACTCCTATTTCTGGGTGGAGAGAACATTTTTACAGCAGTGACAGCAGCACTAAATGTCCTGTGCGATTGTAGGACTGATAACCATGAGGCATGTGGCTATGTTCCCCCATCTTGGGGAAGGGGGTGAGGACCTGGGAACCATGCTCCCCAGGGGCATGAATAAACTCTATTAAGGGAGAAGTTGCTTAATCCTAGCAGTGCAGATGCCAGAAAAAAAAAAAAAATAATAGTGCTAACAAAAGCAGAGCCTGATTAATATGATCATGTTGAAATTGTGTCATTTGTAAAGCTGCAGTTAGGCATACCTATGCATCAAGCTCAAAAAGCATTTCAAATTACTCTGGTGGTGGAGGAGAACAATGGCATCTCTACTTAAATCTCATGAGTACTACATGTGAGCTTGAGCACACTAAAGGTTTATGGCCCTGGAGGCTGCCAATGAAGTACAGTACCCTGGCTTAGAATCAAAAGCAATGTCACCCAAGAAGTCCTGTGGCTTTATGTACCACTATTAAATCTACCACCAACCTTAGGGTGATGAGGCAAGACAAGAAGCTCTTTAAGAAGACGTTTCCTGGCCAGTTTTGAGCCACAGAGGTTGACAGAACCCACCACATGGAGATTGTTGTACTCGGTGAACGATCGGCAGTCAATTATTAGGACCCCTTCACTGTCCTCTCGTAAGATTCCAGCCAGTTTCTGGGCCTGTATCGCCTGGGGTGGCTTCTTCTCTCCCCCCATTTTTAACAGTCTGTTCAAAGAAAACAAAAATAGAATATACATGTATTAAGTCATGCAAATGAACATGCTTTATTTGCCAATCTTTTAAAATGATTGTTTAGGAACACTTTGCAGCTCAAGTTGTGTATCTAAACACAATGTCAAAAAATAAAGCGGTATGAAACCCAAAACCAAAATGTAATAAAATTGTTTCTTACCAATCATTAGATGTGGTTGCTCAATTAGTTAGGAAAAATAGAACAGATGCCTTATACCCCTTTTCTGTGGTTACTGATTAGTCACAATCGGCTACCAAAGTGTGGAACTTACAAGTATGTACTATTTCACATTGGTACTTTTTTGAATTTGTAGGCCTTTTCTGATAGAGGTATGTGGAAAAATCATGCACACAGGGAGAGGCGCGGTTCTCCATTTTACTCCAAACTTCTGCCTTTTGGTATTTCTCTTAAGCTCTTCTGCAACCACCTGAGGGGGGGGGGGGGTGTATAGATCGTGTGCACAAGAGCCAGGCACGGCCCTCACTGTGTTAAGATTCTTTATGTATCCCGTCATTCCCCCTCCCTCAGGAATGCGTTCAGTATACATTGCTAAGGGGCTGTCTATGCCATCCTTTTCCCAAATAATGTAATTGGCTTACTGTTGCAAGAAGATACCAGTTGATTTTGGGTAGAAAAGAGGCTGTTATGTTTGGTGTGTAGAGAGAGTACAAAAGATCTCCTGCGTTTTAACATCTAGCAGACAGAGAGAAAGGAGAATCTCGCTTTAACAACGAAACTGAGTGCGAGACCAGAAATCCCTTTTGAGCTCATCAGTCTTGAAACTGCTTAACCCCAGGCATCTTTCGGCAAGTACTTATTTACCTAAAACGTCTTTCTGTTGTCTGTTTGCTGTGCTCTGTGTTTGTGTGTATATATATATATATATATATATATATATATATATATACATATATACATACACATACACACACACACATATACACATACATATATATACACATACATATATATATATATATTGGTTACATCTTTTTTTCTGTAAATATTTCTACTGCACCCTTTTGACCTTTTAGTAATAAATTTTACTCTCTGAAAGTGTTGAGCTGTTTCTATAGCTCTTTAATGTAACTTACGAATCCCTGCCGCTGAAGAGCGCTACTATGAGTGTTAAACCCTCTGTATAACCGGTCTGTGGAGATAGCGGTATACCGACGATTAACCAGTCATCCTAGTGTATTGCTGAGTTTCCTCTTTCTCTGTACAAAAAGGAGGTGGTGGCAGTGTGAAGGGTTAATTGCATAATTAACCTGACCCAGTAACAAACACTCCCAGGCTGCAGGTGTGTTGATTGTGGTCCAATTAGCTGGAAAATCGGTGTGCAGGGTGCAGCTGGGCGTGGCATTGTTACGCACGTGACATCGTGGTTTCAGATTGGCTAGTCCTTCGGTCACGAGTTTGGTGAGAAGGTCAGGGGTCTGACGTTCTATCGTCACAGTATGTACAACACTAGTCAGTGTTTTTTTAAATGAAGTACATAAAGGATTACAAATGTAACATTTATACATGTGCATTCACCCACAGTGTTCATGAGGGAGGAGACAGCTAACGAGACATTGAAAAAACAAATCTGGTTAGAATTTGTGAGCAAATTTATGCCGGCAATAGATGGACTGAATCTTAGCTAGTTCAACAGGGACCGAGTGAGATTTGATCCATTTAAAGGCAAGCTTGTTGTATCCAAGTCAATCAATCGATCGACATGGGTACAACCAGTTTGTCTTCAACGTGTTGGCTGAGAAGGCCCCCTGCAGGCAGACAACAATAGCGCTGCGGGAGGGATTCCCCCCATGGTGGAAGGAAAGAAAATGAAATCGCTTATGGCTTGCCTAAGCTACCTTGGGGTCAAGGCTTATCTTTTACATTATAATTGATTAGACCCCCACCCAAGGATCTTTATGGTTTGTTTTATTTTTAAATATTTCATGACAGACACACATACTGGCTTGTTTTTCCCATGGAAATTGCAAGGTGAATATGTCACTGGTACTAGGGTGTCCGTTTATGAACCAGCGGTAATAGATCGCTGCTCAGTTCTCCGGCATTCTCGGAGAACACAGTTCTCCTGAGAATGCAGTTTATGAAGCAGTTCTCCGAACGAAGGGAGAACGGTCTCCAAACGCTGGAGAACGGTCTACAAACTCTGGAAAACGGCTGATTTTACTATAATCTCGCGAGATTACAGTAAAAGATCAGTTTACTAAACAGAGGTAAATTATCTCTGCTTAGTTTGCGGTCCCTCTGATTCTCCAGCTCTGGGCTGGAGAATCTGCAGGGAGAACACAGATCTCCAGTGAAGGGCTGACATGATCTCCTGAGTGTCAAACTGTGAATGACCAGAGAATAGCTGAGATCCGTTGAATCGCAGCTATTCTCTGTGTCATAAACGGACACCATAGTTAGGCAATTAATATACGTGGAAAATTCTCTTCTTCCTGCCAGACCCAGATCAAGACTTTAGATCTTAAACTCTACAACTGGATAATAGTTAAAGTGGAAATATAGCTGTTATTCAAAGAAATTGCTTTTGCAAAACCAAAAAAAAAAATGCAGTCAGTAGGAGCAGCATTCCTAGTAATGCAGCAGCCAGCCCACCATCACACTCGCCCAGCAGCCAGTCCATTCCACACAGCCCCTAATTAAAGTATGTAAATTACTGCACAGATGTCTGGCACTGGCCATCCTCATTAGTATTGTATTGGTCAGTCCATTTTTATTTTATGTATATTATATATTGCATGTTTGTTCTGCACACCCTGGGCCTATTCATGTCAGCTGTAATTCAAATATATAGACTATTTTTCCACAGTCAAGCTTGTAAAATAATATATTAATATTTATTAGTGTCTGCCACTTGACAATCCTAATAGATCATTTTGCATTGTTCGTAAAAATGTATTCTCATTACTTCATTCTGCCTGCCAATCCTTGGCAATCCCAATAGAGCATTTTGGAACTGGCATAGCATTACTCAAGTTGAACCTACCCTTCCAGTTGAGCTACCCCTCTCAGTCCCAGCAAGCCAGATGCCTGTGATGCGTTTCCTGTATGAGAAGTCACCATCACACCATGGGTTATCAAACGAGAAATCTATTGTCACAAAGGGATAGTACAACATTGTAGGGCCTCAAAAACTGTGTTCAAGGAAACAGTCATCTTTTGCTGATCACTATCTGCTGGTGATTTTTTGCAATATTGACGATTTACCAATGGCGGTGCCATCTGTTTGTCACTGTAGGTCTGTACACTTTAAGCAGCATGCTCCATTATAAGACCTTTTTCTGTATATCAAAAGAGGGCCTGAAAAACTGGTGAATACAACAGTTTACTTCCTGGCGTGGCTAACTGTTCACCCAGTGTCTGTATAACAGCTTCTATTTTTATGTCTTACAGGTTGCTTTTAAATCTGCTAAATTAGATTACTTTCAAGAACTACCTTGAACCAGAACTGCTGGTGTTCTGCGACCACATTCACCTATTAGCTCCCAGAGTCCCAGCTCCCAAAAAAAGAAAAGCAAATACAAATTGTCTACTGCTTTACCCTCCCCGCCAGATATCTAAAATCTTTTCAGTATGAGAAGAGGACCTGTCATTCAGAATCAAGGTTGAAGAACAGGTGAGTACAACAGCTTACTTTCTGGAGTCATTGGCTGACTGCCTGGTATGTATAACAACTTCCATTTGTCTCGAAGGACAGGTTTATTCTCCATATGCAAAATTAAATCCCCTTGCAAACATTTACCTGAAAAGAACCAACGCAAACGTTTAACGCTGAGTCGTGTTTAAGCTCCAAAAACAAGAAAGAACTACTCAAAAACTTTCTAGCCCTTAGCTTCCACAGCAGATTTGTGAACCAAGACATGCCTGATCTTTTTTCCAAATTTACTAACCACTAGATTGTAACAGCCTTTCATGACCTGGTTTCAGATAGTGAACAGAGCACCACAACAAATATCAATAGATCCCAATCAGCCCCTTAATGGCACCAATACACACACACACACGATGCAATGGCTTATGCCATCTTCATTGCCAGAAAGGATTGCTTTACTAATGATGCAATACCACTGAAAAATGTAAGGGCAGTTGGGACAGAATGCACCAATGTTAAAATTGGCTCTAAAAATTCTATACTTTATATGTATAATATGAAGCAAGTACTTCATATAAACTACACAAGTAAATGTGTTGCTTTATGTGCTGCTGATGCCTGCAAAGCTGTTCTCAAACTTGTGGGATAACTGTGAACAAATAGTCTCTGACTTACTAAAGGAGTAGAATGTGTTCACTCTGCAAAATAATTTTTCACCATTTCCCTTCAGAAAATCAGCCCCATAACCACAACTAATTTGTACACAGTAGTAAACACCTACAGGCTTACCAAATATTTCAAAAATGTATGCAGGCAGAGAAAAAAAAAAGTACAGTTGTGTTCTACGAGATAGTTAGACTTGCTAGTGTACATTCACCTAAATGTTGATTTCAGCCTAGAAAAAAAAAAAAATACCCTTGCAATGAGGTCCAACCTGGAGTTCAGCTTTAATTCTCAATAAGTACAGGGCACTTTACAGCTATTTTTAGTCAATTGATGATGTTGACTGTTTATTCTCAGTTGAGAGAATCAATATCAAATTACAAGATCCTATTACCAAATGTTATTTAGATGTTACTTACATAGTATGCCCATGTCAACAAATTTTTTCACGCTAAATCACCAATTCTGCCATATTTGAATGACCAAGCCTCTTAGCTGCTGCAAAATTCTGTTAGCACAGTACATTGTCAACCACAAATGCTAGTAAGCTTGCACAGTTACTTATTGATGGTCTTTCACCATATCCAAATTGACAACTTTGGACCCCAGGATAGTATATTCACTGGATACTAAACATAAGTACAACTGGCAAGGATTGATGACCTGTCGAACAATAAAAGTTCCATGACAGACGTCATTACTTTCTATCTGAAAGAAGTTTCCACAGTGAAATAAAAAAAAAATCCTCATAACATAGTTACATAGTTAGTCTGGCTGAAAAAAAAAAAAAAAGACGAAAGTCCATCCAGTTCAACCATGAAATTAAAAAAAATAAAATAATTTATATTCCTATACCACGGGTGATCTAGAGGAAGGCAACAAACCCAGCAAAGCATGATGCAATTTGCTCCTGCAGAGGAAAACATTTATTCCTGATTCCCCGAGAGGCAATCGGATATTCCCTGCATCAACTTTACCTATAAATGTTAATTTCCAGTTATATTCTGTGTATCCAAGAAAGAATCCAGGCCTTTTTTTAAGCAATCCCCTGAGCTGGCCAGAACCTACTCTTGAGGGAGTCTATTCCACATTTTCACAGCACTTACTGTAATACAATTGTTAGACTGCTTTCAGTACTAAGCCCCCAAACAGATCCATAGCAGAATCATCCCAAAAATTGTTCAGTTGGTCATTAGCTTCCAACAAATTTTAAACCCTTTGATATAGTACAGTCTGAATACATTGAATATCAAGTATGTGACTTGAGTCAGTTTTTCTAGATTATGTCCTATGATGAATACTAAGGAGGCAAACCGAGGTTCAGATATCTTGCACCATTCACTAAGACCATGCTGGCCCTGCTGATAAGAGAGCTACTTTTGGCAGTGAACTTAATGAAATCAGATATTTGAAATAAACTTTCAAATACCCATGCTTGAAGGTCTTCTGCCTGTAAAAAAAAATGGTCTTGCGAGAATAATCAAAACCATGGAATACAGTGGGGTCGATTTACTAAAACTGGAGCACTCAGAATCTGGTGCAGCAGTGGATGGTAGCCAATCAGCTTCTAACCTCAGCTTGTTCAATTAAGCTTTGGCAATAAGACCTGGAAGCTGATTGGTTTATATGCAGAAGTGAGCCTTATTTTGCACTCTCCAGCTTTAGTAAATAAACCCCAGTGTGTCTCTTGACAAAAAACTGTCCAAGAACCAAAAGGTTTCAGTAAATTATTTTTTTTGCACTTACATGAAAATAATGTGTTGTGGCTTTAGGACTACTAAGGCATATTGCTGTATTCTCTGTCTTAGCTTCTTGAAAAGGACCCATTTACACCAGCACCAAATGATGCAGTGCAGTTAATGCCAATCAATGTGCACTGCGTTAGGCTAGGTTCACACCTATGCAGTTTGCGTTTGATCCGTTTTCTTTTTGCGGTGCGTTTTTGCCGTGTTTTGCATTTTTTTCCCCCAACTTGTTGCTGGGCAAAATAAAAAGCATTAAAAAAATGTACTACTTGCTTTTCTTCAGCATATCCATTGAAGTCTATAGAACAAAAAACGCAACATTTTGCGTTTAAAAAAGTCCCTGGCCATTTCCAAAAAACGCACTAGGTGTAAATGTGTAGATGTAAACCTGTCCCATAGGAAATCATGTTAAATGGACTGCTGTGCATTTCTGCAAAACGCAGTGGACAACTCATAGGTGTGAACCTAGGGCAGGCCATTCATTTGAATAGGCTGCCTAATGCAGCCCAACAGACTATAAATTCTGCATGGAGCATTTTCAGCAATGCATTTTATAGGGAGGTTGCGCTGGGGTGCTACTCAGAATGAACAGCCCCAGGACTTGAGTGTGAATAGGCTCTAAAACCATTACTCTTATTAGCAACGCTGCATTGCACAACAGTACATAAAGGAGCAACAGACTCACCTTTCAGGATTCTAAGCAAACTTAGAGCAATAAAGCTGGAAGGTATTTGCCAAACTCAAACAGCTTCCTGTTAACTCTACAGAAACTTTCAGGCCACTCTAGATGGAGCAAACTTCTTAGAGTGAAATCTAAACCTACACTTTAAAAAAACTGGAAGCAGGCAGCTTTATTGCAGTAGATACAGGCTTTTAATTCTTCCATAATAAAACTAACTTAACTGCCTGTTCTTTTGTCTAAAGAATGTACACAGAGCCTTTAGGCTCCATTCGCACTTGTGCAACTCTAAAGTCACACTGGAAATCCTGCGACTTTGGAGTATTTGATGCAACTTTACACTCTGGCACTCAAGTTACATCAAATTTGCATCAAAGTAGTACAGGAATCTTTTCTAAGTCGCATAGATTCAAACAGGTGCTATTGAAAACAATGGGCTTCGACTTCTCATGCTACATAATGTGTCCAAAGTCACATGACAAGTCGCACAAGTGTGACAGCATGAGCCAGCTACTCCCGCCCCCTCCATAGTTCAGTGCTCCAGTGTGTGCTGGAGGGGCAGAGCAGAGAGCCAGTGACTAACAGTGCTCAGAGCAGACCTGAGAACAGAGAGGTCAGTGGTTTTTGATCGCTCAGTTCTCAGTGTAGAGCTGATGGGGGACAGCAGCACCACTGAGTTGATGCTGCAACCATCTAGGCGAGTGTTTTTTTTTTATTTTTAAAGTTACCTATAGTTCTACTTTAATCAAAAAATTGGCACAAAATATTTATAAACTTAACTCTTAGGGGGTTTCTTTTATTATAAAAATTGTGATTTAAATAAAAAATGCAGCCAATTTTCAATAGATGTTGCAAATTTGTGCGTTGCACTATATTTTTGTTCAAATCGAAACAAAGAAAAGAAGGGTTTTTGCTTACTGCATGGTGGAAGACATCTGAAATAAAAGTAAAGTTAAAGTAATATTAAAGGCAATTTTTTTTTTTAAGATAACAAATGCGTTATATTTATCTGCTCTGTGCAGTAGTTTTGCGCAGAGCAGCCCTGATTCTTCTCTTCCCTCCCTCCTGCCAAGTGCCTCCAGAGCAAGCAGATTGCTATGGTGGCACCCAAACAGGCTTGCTCCCAAACTGTTGCTCTCTGCTCTGAGTATCCATTCACACACAAAGCTGTGGTTGACCCCCACTTCCTTTCTCTCCTCATTGGCTCACTGGCTGTGACTGACAGCAGCAATAGCCAATTGCTGCTGATTCAGCCAATGAGGTGGGAGAGTCCCCAGAGAGCCGAAGCTCTCCTGCACACTGCTGGATTGTGATGGGGCTCAGATAAGTATTGGGGGGAAGGGAGGCTGCTGCATGAAGGTTTAAAACCTTAAGCCTTACAACCACTAATATTTTAGAATACTTTCTCCACACAATCACCACAGCAAAAACAATAAGGACAATACAGTGTACGCTCTCAGAACCCAAGAACAAAATTGTAATGTATAGTATCTTACCAAGTTGATAGATGTGGTGGTTTTATGACTTTTTTTTTTTTTTAATTTCCAGCTGATGATCTTAATAGTAACATACCTCTTGTCCCAGGGTGACAACGCTCACCTCACCTGTACTCTATGGAGCAGAGTTGTCAGCCTAAGGCAAAAATACAGAACGGGGGGGAGGGGGGAGTGGATACCTGGTTCTGATAGGTACCTGCTCCCACTTCTGACTCAGTTCACCGTAGCAAAGTGAGCTAGAAGTTTTGCCCCCCCCCCCTCCTTCCTCCTGCAGTCTCCTGGGAACCTTCACAGGTTCCAGAAGCCTGTCGGACTAATCAGGGTGCGCAGCACGACTTCCGCATGCGCAGTGGGCACCTGGCTGTGAAGCCGCAAGATGTCACAGCCTTCTGCCCACAATTGTAATGCTGGCACCGAGGAGAGAAGGGACAGCACAAGTGAGCACATCACTGGACCCTGGGACAGGTGAGTGTGTGCAATTAAAGCCAGCAGCTACAGTTTTTGTAGCTGCTGACTTTTAATAAACCACAAAAATGACTGGAATTCAGATTTAACAAACTATAAATGAGCCAATAAGAGATCATTGTTCGTGTTTACATACTAAAGGGACTCTGTTCGAATTATGCTCACTAATACTCAAGGCTGCTTTCAATTTATTCATTGCTATATATATCCCAAGCTGGGAATAGTTTTGAGATCGGGTCCACATGTATTGAAAAAAAAAAAGTTTAACCTCAAGCATTTCAACTGTAACAAGTTCAGCTCTGATTTTCTCTTTAACGACAGACTTATTCATTCAGCAGTAACTTAACTACCTAAAGTGTTACTAAACCCACAACAGTAAAATCAGTCTGTATATGCAGTAAAGCATGCTTGTTATACTCACCGTGGAACCTAAGGGGTTAATCCTGTGCATTGTGTAAAAATGCTGTTTGAGCCTAACTTCTCTGATCTTCTTCTTCCAGCGTCCCTCTCTTATCTCCTGATAAGACATTTCATGTGGAGACACTCTGCACATGCTCAGTTTGGTGTGTATTTCTAGAGAGGTTTTTTGGGGTTTTTTCTTGTGAGAGTGCATGTGATCAGCCAGTCAGCACTGTCCAGACAGAGGTCAGGAGTTCTGCATCCTCCTAGATCAGAAAGAAACTCCTCCTACAAGCTTTAACCAGTGCTTTGCTGAACAGTGATAGAAAGCACAAGACTGCTCTAACTGCTGATGAGAACAGGTATTTACATATATACAGTGGCTATAAAAAGTCTACACACCCCTCAGAACATTTAAGAACATTTTCAACCTTTAATGTGACCTATAAACTGTACAACTCAATTGAAAAACAAACTGATATCTTTTAGAGAGGGGGGGAGGGGAAGTAAACAAAAAACTAAGATAATGTGGTTGCATAAGTGTACAGACCCTCTTATAACTGGGGATGTAGCTGTGTTCAGAATTAAGGAATCACATTCAAAATCATGTTAAATAGGAGTACCTGCCATCATTTAAAGTGCTTCTGATTAACCCCAAATAACGTTCAGCTGTTCTAGTAGGTCTTTCCTGACATTTTCTTAGTCACATTCTACAGCAAAAGCCATGGTCCACAGAGAGCTTCCAAAGCATCAGAGGTATTTCATTGTTAAAAGGTATCAGTCAGGAGAAAGGTAAAAACAAATTTCCAAGGTATTAGATATACCATGGAACACAGTGAAGACAGTCATCAAGTGTAGAAAATATGGCGCAACAGTGACATTACCAAGAACTGGACATCCCTCCAAAATTGCCGAGAAGAATACTGGACTGGGAGGCTGCCAAGAGGCCTACAGCAACATTACAGGAGCTGCAGCTATATCTGGCAAGTACTGGCTGTGTGGTACATATGATAATAATCTCCCATAGTCTTCATATGTCTGGGCTATGGGGTAGAGTGGCAAGATTAAAGTCTTTTCTTATGAAGAAAAACATCCAAGCTCGGCTAAATTTTGCAAAAACACATTTGAAGTCTCCCAAAAGCATGTGGGAAAATGTGTTATGGTCTGATGAAACCAAGGTTGAACATTTTTCCCATAACTCCAAAAGATATGTTTGCTGCAAAAACAACACTGCACATCACCAAAAGAACACGCTACCCACAGTGAAGCATGGTGGTGGCAGCATCATGCTTTGGGGCTGTTTTTCTTGAGATGGAACTGGGGCCTTAGTCAAAGTAGAGGGAATTATGAACAGTTCCAAATACCAGTCAATTTTGGCACAAAACCTTCAGGCTTCTGCTAGGAAGCTGAACATGAAGAAGAACATCATCTTTCAGCATGACAACAACCCAAAGCACACATCCAAATAAGCAAAGGAATGGCTTCACCAGAAGAAGATTCAAGTTTTGGAATGGCCCAGCCAGAGCCCAGACCTGAATCTGAAAATCTGTGGGGTGATCTGAAGAGGACTGTGCACAGGAGGTGCCCTCGCAATCTGACAGATTTGGAGTGTTTTTGCAAGTTAGAATGGGCAAACATTGACAATTCAAGATGTGCCATGCTGATAGACTCATACCCAGAAAGACTGAGTGCTGTAGTAAAATCAAAAGGTGCTTCAACAAAGTAATAGTTTAAGGGTGTGCACACTTATGCAACCATATTATTTTAGTTTTTTATTTTTACTTCCATCCACCTAAAGGATATCAGTTTGTTGTTCAACTGAGTTGTACAGTTTATAGGTTACATTAACCTCCCTAGCGGTCTGATTATGTCCATATTTCTGTGCTCAAAGCGGTACTTTTTTTGCATGGAAATATGTATTTTTTTTATTGTAAGACTGTAATTTTTAGGAATAACTCACTGAAATCTGTCCGAACAAGAGCCTAGTAAACATCCCGGGTATGTTAAAATTTGAAACACGAAATCATAAATTATAATTTAATAATCATTAAAAATAATAATAAAATAATAATACATTTAATTCAATAATATAATCAAACCAGAAACACTGAAATTTGAAATATAGCACCAAGTTCGCACATCACTGAGCAAAGTCGCAAAATCGGTTTCAGTGTCTAATGATGAACTTCCCCACGAATCATCACTCAATTCTGCAAGTAGTTCTAATTTACTATTGCTGTTCTCTAGCCGGTCTAAAACTGATTTTGACCTAAAGGGACGCTTTTTGGACACCATGGACATTTCTCAGTTTCCAGGCAGAAAGAACAGTAAAAATGCAGGCAAGGCACAGGATAAAGCACTAGGGACAAAATGTATGTGAAATGGTTTGATACAGCAATGTTTTACTATGTTATTTTAGGGAATTTAGTGAATGTCACTTTGTCATTTTCAAATTTCCCGCCGTTCCGTGCCCGTACGTCCCGATGTCGCAGGGGACGGAACCCAGAAGACAGATGCCAGCATCCGCCGGAGGACAATACATGGGACACTGCAGGAGAGACATGGCGGGAGCACAGGACAAGGTAAGAGAAGAACAGATCCCGGAGCAGCACCGCATGGGAAGCCCTAGTGTAGCTCGGGGTTACCACTTGTGGTACTGAAACTTTACCCCGAGCTACACTTGGGAATACCGCCAGGGAGGCTACAAGTGGAAAAAGTTCTGAAATTATTTATCTTTGTCTAATTTTTTTACATCACAGAAACCTGACATTTTAACAGGGGTGTGTAGACTTTTTGTATCCACTGTAGTTTGTCTGGCTGAAAAAAGACAAACGTCCATCGAGTTACAAAAAAAAAAAAAAAAGTTATAATCCTATACCCACAGTTGATCCAGAGGAAGGCAAAACCCCCAGCAAAGCATGATCCAATTTGCTCCTGCAGGAGAAAAAAATCTTTCCTGATCCCATGAGAGGCAATCAGATATTCCCTGGATCAACTTTACCTATAAATGTTAGTATCCAGTTATATTCTGTGTATCCAAAAAAGAATCCAAGCCTTTTTTAAAGCAATCCACTGAGCTGGCCAGAACCAACTCTTGAGGGAGTCTATTCCACATTTTCACAGCTCTTACTGTGAAGAAACCTTTCCGTGTTTGGAGATTAAATCTCTTTTCCTCCAAACGTAAAGAGTGCCCCCTTGTCCTCTGTGATGACCTCAGGGTGAATAACTCTACACCGATTTCACTATATGAACCACTGATGTATTTATACATGTTTATCATATCCCCCCTTAATCTTCTTTTCGCAAGAGAGAATAAATTCAGTTCCTCTAATCTTTCCTCATAGCTGAGCTCCTCCATGCCTCTTATCAGTTTGGTTGCCCTTCTCTGTACTTTCTCCAGTTCCCCAATGTTCTTTTTGTGAATTGATGCCCAAACTTGAACTGCATATTCCAGATGAGGTTTTACTAATGATTTGTACAGGGGTAATATGATATCTCTCTCTCTGGAGTCTGTACCTCTTAATACAAGAGAGGATTTTGCTCGCTTTAGAAACTGCAGCTTGGCATTGCATGCCATTATTAAGCTTTTGATCTATCAGAACTCCCAGATCCTCCTCCACCATTGATTCCCCCAGTTGTACCCCCCCACCCTAGTATGTATGATGCATGCATATTCTTAGCCCCCAAGTGCAGAACCTTACATTTATCAACATTAAACCTCATTTGCCACATAGTTGCCCAATTAGACAGTGCATTGAGGTCGGCGTGTAAGTTGAAGACATCCCGTAATTACGTTATTCCACTGCACAGCTTGGTGTCATCTGCAAAGACTGAAATGGTATTTTTAATCCCATTTCATTTAGCAGTTTATATTTACTAAAATAACTGCATATTCATGTTCGGTGTACTGTGGGAGACCAGATATAGTGAATGCAGGGTCCTGGGTTTAGTAACACTTTAAGACAACAAGAGAAAGGATAAATATAGCCTTTTGGTGTATTGTCTTCAAAGATGCAATTTAATTTTCACTATACTTTCCTAAAAGGCATAAAAAGTCAGACAGAGAAAATACACTTTTTACTGATCTTTGGCCAGTGATTTTAAAATAACAAGTGTTTTATAAATATTGAGTGTTAGTTTTGCTGATTTGCGATTTATCCTATTTATTTTGACTCCAAAATAATGTTTTCCATACCAAGTATGTCAAAGTTTTAGAATGGTTATGTATAGAAAAATCTAACTAACGAAATTAAGGTAAATACAATGGAAATCTGTTGAACAGTAAAACTTTTACAAAAAAATAGCAAACAAAAAATAACTAAGGAGAGCAGAGAGAGGAATGAGATATTGAGGGCTAACTGTGAATAAAAAATAGCAAACGTATTTCATATTCACACCTTTTAGAATAAGCAGAACTGGGATTTTTTTTGTCTTTTTTTAAATGAAAAACATTCTAAAACTGCACTGCAAGTTAATAGTGCATGCTTGTATACGTGTGCAAAACTACGGAGTCTATAAAAAAAAAATATTTGCTGTGCGGATGTCTAGGCAGTCACACATGCAACAAAAATTATTGCCATTTTTTGTAATATGATAATCCACTGTGATTGCCAGTTCCATCAAGTGGCCATAATGCAGTATTTTCCTGAAATACCTCAATACAAAAACAAAACAAAAACACACACACACACACACACACACACACACACACACACACACACACACACACACACACACACAAAATACAGAAATCATTGATGCAAATACTTAAGACACCCGCACAGCAAATTTTTATACACACCCGTATGTGGATTAAGGCTCTCTCAATAGGTTTTCTAGGTACTTTGCATCAGGATTTAGGATTCTCTACAATCATTTGGCTTGATTTCCTCTGGTGTCATTATGCTCCCATATTTGACATAAGAAGTAGAGCACCTCACTGCACAGAACAGTGCAATTCCTCCCAGTCCCATTTTCTCATTTGTTTTCCATGTAATAAAACAAGGGGCTGATAAAAGAGCAGGAAGGAGGGAGGATTAGGTTTGGAATAGAACATCCCCATCACACGCCTATTTCCTGGAAAAGAATGAAAGTAGTTTCTACAGAGAACTTTCTGTAAGGGAATGATTAAGACAATAAAATTGCCTTCATCACCTCCCAGTGGAGGTAATAGAATAGACTGTATGATGGCATGGATGTCATTAAATAAAAGAACACATATCTGCAAGAATAAATGCAAACTTAAATTTAAAAAAAAATAAATACTGGTAAAGATACTGTACTTTACTAATAATAGATACTTTTGTTCTGCTATAAAACAAACTTGGTTTCTTTGGCAACTCCTTGTGTAAAAAAAAAAAAAAAAAAAAAAAAAAAAAAAGATACAGACCAGTTGAATTTCACATGAAAAGAATGGAGGACAAGCTCATTAATGAAAGATTCACCTCCTCCATTCATAAAGTGCTTTTCATTACTGGAAGCCATAATACAGCTTTCATGAATGGGGAAGGGGGACGGAAAGGGCAGGTATAATTGGCACTTTTGAGGAGTACCTATAACAGGTCCGGTTCATTATAACCCCTGCAGCACCGGAAGATTACCGATGCTGGAGTATGGAGGGGAGTGTTGGCAGAGGAAGGAGGATTTCAACTAGCAGTGATCAGCACAAGCGACACTTCCTGTTCTGTCCCTTGTGCTAATAAATTAATAATAATTAAAACAAAAAAGACAAAAAATAACCAAACAGGCTTCAAAGCGTTTTTAAACCCAAGCACATAAACCAAACATGGTTTGTATACATTCATGGAATGTTACAAAAAATAAATAAATACATGTTTTTATACAGTATTTTCTTCTTTCAATTAAATAATTCCAGTGTTAAAATGACTAAGGTTCATCTATTGGCATTTCCTTTTTTAGGAAGACCACACATAACTGTTTAACTGCAGTGCTGTTACCCTTTCCTGTACTTTCCTGAATTGCACTACAAACAGCCATGCAGTAAAATTATGTAATTTCACACTGGAACATGCACATGTCCACATGAAGTTCACAGCAAGGAGGGGATTTTTTTTTTTTACTTCTAAGGCTCTACAAAAAGTATTCTTTAGCTAA
This sequence comes from Staurois parvus, assembly GCF_062004578.1. Lineage (NCBI taxonomy): Eukaryota > Metazoa > Chordata > Amphibia > Anura > Ranidae > Staurois > Staurois parvus. The sequence continues at coordinate 1,514,251 of NW_028317904.1, forward strand.
TGTTTAATTAATTATGTTAGACATGTAGCAAGGCTAATTTATAGTAAAACCGAATATAAACTAATTGGGGACAAAAAAAAAAAAGGAACACAACCTATTCAGATTTCTACTTCTGTGAAAGTATAAGCAAAAGGTATTTGATTGTGACATACCAAAGATTTCACAGAGGAGAGAGATTTTTTTTTAAACTATAATTTTAAAATTCTAAATGTTTTACATTCATCCCAGTGGGTTAGCTTAGTGAATTGATCTTATTGTGGTCTGAAGGTATAAAAGGTATACAAGATTTCTTACAATAGACTAGAAACAAAGCACATGGTTCTGAATGTGACAGTGGTACTGCCAAGCACGCCATTCATTGCAACTGATCTCCACCTTTATGGCTGCCTTGCCAGCTTATTTAGTCATTACATATATTATCTCATAACGACCATCTATTTTCTACTGTGTGATTAGACGTACTATAGATAAGTTACTGCCCAGCAACAGCCTTCTTTGGAGGGCCCATTAGGTCACACTTGAGAGCTCTGGATGTGGGTGAGGTCATGCAGAAAGCTGGGCATGCTACTTGTGATGTAATGGGATACCAAAGTGGTGAGTTATAGCTGTAAATAATCTTTGCTACAGCAGTTAAATATGAATCAGCCACTTAGAGGTTATGATCTACCTCTAGAATCCAGAGTTTCCAGTTATATATAAAGTAAAAATAATTTCAGGATCTTCTTGAACAAAACAAACCTCTTTCTTCACTAGTTTCTCCTTATCTACCCTTAAAATCAAACTAGATGTTGGATGGTTTTTGTTTTTAGTATGCTTTTAACCAGTTATTATACACTTTAAATGAAGAGCAATATTTTGCAGTATGAACCCTGTTAACCTAATGCTCCCAAGTTTTTGAGTTGGTTTTATTTTTTTTACTTTTTTGTAACGATCTGTATTAAAAACACAATTTTGGGGTGCTATAGAGTTGGAAAATATCCTGAAATTTACTTATTATAATACAGGATTTATATAGCACCAGCAGTTTGCTCAGTGCTTTACAATATAAAGGGAGACAATACAGCAACGATACAGTTCAATATAAGAGGGTTAGGAGGGCCCTGCTCCTTGGAGTTTACAATCTAAGTTTATATTTTTATTATATTTCAAGCTACATTAAAGACCATTAACCATAACTACTAAATATATAGTTTCCACTCAATGATTATTATTTTTATAGGCTAAAGGTGTAAGTTCTAAAGTTCATCAGACCATAGCCAACAAATTTTGGCTATTGTTAGAGTCTGTTCACACCATTGTTCCAGATTTGTTTCATTACCTAGGAAAGGTAAAAAGTCTTGTTTCCTAATATGTCAGTTCACACCATTGTGCTGAAAAAAAAAAAAAAAAGTATGGCATGCAGTACTTTTCAGCGCATTGGCGTTCCAGTGCACACCAGCGGCAACAGGATAGCGCACTCTGCTTGGGGTGAGTGGGCCATTGTTTTTTTCTGCTTTATTGTAAAGCCAAAAAATTGATTGCTATAAGTAACTGCATATCATCATGTAAAAGTTCATATTATATGACTGCAGTGTAGCTAGCAGTCTTACATAAAGTTACGATCTTCTTGTTATTAGCCAGTATTGTTTTCTTACCCTAACCTGAAAGGCTCATTGGCAGGAATTCCACTGTCCATTGAGATAATACCCCTTACACAAAGCCCTGGGACGGTATATTATAGGACCAGATTTACCATTAGGCAAAGTAGGCCTGTTCTTACCAGCAAGCGGGTAACACTTCACTGTAATAGCCAACACAACATATAAGCTACAAGGAAATGTTCTGCATAAAATAGGAAATAATCCTAGCAGAAGTGAGTTGTCAGGAAACAAAAAAATCTTTAGGCTCTGGTGATGAAAATCTATTTCTAATGATATATCTGCCCATGTTTCATCTCACATCTGCATTTGATCTCATATGGCAAAGGGCCAAAAAAGGCCCATTAGTAGCCAAGCACCTTTCCATATTCTTTTAGGAGAACATATCTGGATGGTGGGAAGTAGAATAACTCCTACTGCTGTACAAGTGTTACAGTACATTTGGCCGGGTGCTTACAAACTGCTGCATAAAGCATTTTTAAAGAGGTGTGGTGGTGAGAAGGGTCCTCAAAGGCCTCATTTCACCACATTGCAACTGCACATCCTTTTGAGGCCTCCGGTTGACAAATGAACCCAACATGTCTGAAGTTGGAGTCATCAGCATTGCCTAAGGACAGCCAATCAAATTTAAGAACTCCCCAAGAAAATTAAATCGAAAACCTTGTGATTGGCTACTGTGACAATACAGTTTTTTTCCCTTTTTTTTTTTATTTAGACATTTTGGTAAACAACCGTCCAAATGGTTTCTATTCTAGCATCCCAAATGGTAGCCTGCCATTATCCTATGGGTACAATAAACAGAGGGCCCTGCACAGATTAAACCAGTGTTTTATTAACCTTTTACCCCAGAGCAACCCCTAAAATATTTCTCAGCTAGTGGAGAACCCTTACTAAAGCCAATTCATCAGGGTCAAGAAGAAAAGTGCCCCTTATGTTGGTGGTCAATAGGAAGATCCCAACCCTTACAGTGATTGTCTAATTGCCACCAATTAGACAGCTAGATATGATTGGTGTTATGTTGCTGGCTTTGCCAAGTGATGTTGGTCCCAGAATTATGCAGGCACCATCAAATGGGAGGTCAATCACCCATACCTCAAGGAACACCTAGCACATTTTGGAGCAACCCTTCGATCTTATGGAGCAACAGCTGAGAATGGCTGGATTAAAATGATTATACCTTACTATTTACTGTATTCTCTAAAATATCACAATTCCCCCCCCCCCACTACTTATGTTTATGGACATTTATAGTTTTATTTCTCCTGCTTGTGCTACCAGCAGCCAAACCTCCTTTTTACCTAGTAGGCAAGATAAGGTAAAGCTTTTCTATCATTCGGTAGGTCTTGTGTCTGCGTCATTAGATGGCCTTTTATTTTTTTTTTCTTTTAATCCAAAACAGCCATTATTAGTATTGCAATTAGCATAAAGTAACAAGATCAATGCAGGCAAAGCTATGCACCTATGTTGTACATATTCAGCCATGACTCCTTTATATAAAAAAAGATGCTGCTTTCAATAATACAATTATCACATGACCTAAAATGACAATAATTCACCCCATTCTACTACAGCGTCTAACACCCTCCACAATCTTCAATTTACAAATTCTCATGAAAAACCTGCCTGTGGTCCGACTACCAATAAGCACGTTCAGTCTATTTCAGGATCCCCTTCATTTATAAATCCCCCCCCCCCATCATTTGTGATGATGCATGCGCTATTTATGATTTTAGCCATCCTCAGCCCTCTGCAATGCGTTCCTGGCCTTCTTACAGCAGATCAGCCATCAGCCAACCCAGCAGACTACGCAGTCATGAACACGGTCCCGTTAAGGCATGTTATAGCATTTCTCTTTTCCAGTAATGCCATAAGAAATGGAATTCCAACATAATCAGTCATGCACAGGAAAGCGGGAGGCTAACAAAAAGAAAAAAAAAATCATGTAGAAAATGTTATAGATCTAAAAAAAAAAAAAAAAAAAAAGAAAAAAAAAAAAAAAGGGAAATAAAGAGACATTTTAAATAGCTAATGATAGGGCTGCTGTCACAACACTGAACACTGCAATGAATAGGAGGCACACGCTGCCTGCAAAATGCATACCCCCTGTCAGTGAGAACGGCAATCCAAGACTGGATAGAACAGCTGCTGGGAGGATTACCTCTGCCTTTCCCATGGAAATATGGCCAGCTTGTCTGCAAAAAGCAGAATGGATCAGCCAACTAGATCTAGCCCCACAGATTTCCCCATTGCACAAAGCCTGCAGGCGATCTGCTGCATAGGCATACACCTGCAATTGGATCAGCACCCATCTCCTACCTTACAGGGTCTTTGGAAGCTGCTGAGCCCCAATGCAGCAATGTCAAGGAGAAGGAAGCAGCCCAGGCAGGCACAGACGGATGGATGGACTGACAGACGCAGGGAAGCAGCAGTGTATCCCAGGTGCTCTGTACTATATTGTTATGGTGACTGGAGCCAGCAGAGAGAGAGGATGAGGTAATGTGCAGGGAGGGAGGGGAAGGGGGGGTTGTGGGAGTGTTAAAAATAACTCAGGTTGATGTCATCTCCAGCCAATCAGAATTCAAGCCAGCCAGAGCTGTGATGTCACCTCTTAGCCTGATTAAAACAATCCCCTCGGTGGATTTTCCACTGACACACAGCATTAACCCTTTCCCCGAATCGGCACACAAAGGCTGGAGGTCTTGATGAAGAAGGAAAGTGAAAATTTTGACAAGAATGGAATCCTAGGGACAGGTTCTGTTGAGAGATGCAATATGTATCAATGTTACAAAATAGATTGCAATAGCAAAAAAATATATATATACAATGTAAATCAAAATAGATTGGAATAGTAAGAAAGAATTTTGTATTCTTTCTTACTATTGCAATCTACTTTGATTTACATTGTACACAATGTGAAACAAAATAGATTGCAATAGTAAAAACAAAAAGAATACAATGTGAAACAAAATAGATTGCGATGGTAAAAAAAAAAAAAAAGAATACAATCTGAAACAAAATAGATTGCAATAGTAAAAAAAAAAAGAATACAATGTGAAACAAAAAAGACTGCAATAGTAAAAAAAAAAGAAAAGAATACAATGTAAAAAAAATAGACTGCAATAGTAAAAAAAGAATACAATATGAAACAAAATAGATTACAACAGTAAAAGAATACAATGTAAAAAAAATAAATAGGTTGCAATAGTAAAAAAAAGAATAAAATGAGAAACAAAATAGATTGCAATAATAAAAATGAATACAATCTGAAACAAAATAGATTGCAATAGTAAGAAATACAATGTGTAACACTGTTGTCATGTGTGAGATTATGTTTAGAAAAAAAAAAGTTGCAATTGTTTGTATATGCAGATTATTTAAAGGGTATCTAAAGCCAGGAACACAACTGTAATATATTCCAGTTTACCGGTCCTTAGATGTGATGAGTATGGATGAGCCAAACCTCCCTGTGTCAGTTTGAGGCAAGGTTCAGAAAACCTTACAAAATTTTGGGTTGTGAATCCAAACCCCCATAGACGTTATTGAGTGTTACCAAATGGATTGCAATAGTGAATAAGAATGCAATAAAAAAAATACATTGCAATAGTAATAAAAGAAAACAAATGGTGTAATGTATGAGATTATGATTAGAAAATAAAAGATTGCAATTGTTTGCCTATTTGGGTTATTTAAAGTGGTTGTAAACCTCTGACATGAAATATGAAAAAAAGCATATTCCTCTATATTGTGTAAATGTCACAATTAAGAGTGCTAAGTGTAATTTAATTTCTGTCCGCCACTTTGTTCCTCTGCTAGTAGCATGAATCACTTCTGACAAGGGGGGGGGGGGGGGGGGTGTTGGAGAGTGTAGTATCTTCCCTCCAACCAGCTCTCACTGTAACTTCAGCCCCCTTTTTTCAGAACTCTCAGACAAGCTGTAAAGTCAGCACTTTGAACAGATGTAGAGAAGAGAAAGTTGCAGATAAAAAGGTATAACAAGAATGATTTGTTTCATGTCTGTGTATCACCTGAGGCCAGTCACTTCACTAAGTATATATAAGGGTTTACAACCACTTTAAAATTAAACTTAACCCGCCCCCTCTCCTCTAACACTTTTGGACACAATTTTTCTGGAGGTGAGCAGGTACCTGATTTTGACTTCTGCTCAGATTGCCTAGTAGCTTTCTGGGACACATCACAGGTGAAAGAAAGCTGCGGGACCATCACAAAGTGCAGTGAGACTCGCACATGCACAGTAGGAAGCCATCTGTGAAGCTGCAAGGACAAATAGCTGGTTTCCATTAACAGTCATGCTGGTGCCGGGGACCCGAAGACTGGTGAAGAAGCAGCCCAGGTGAGGACAGCGCTGGACCCCTGGACAGGTAAGTCTCCCTACATGAAAAGTCAGCAGTTACACAACTTGTAGCTGCTGACTTCATTTTTTATTTTGTTTGTTAGGACAGTGAAGATCTTCTTTAAAGTGGTTTTAAACCCTAAACATTTTTTTACTTTAATCCATTCTCTGCATCAAGGTAAAAAATGTTTCAGGATTAGTGATGGGCTGAACACCCCCCTGTTTGGTGTCCGGTCGAACATTCAAACATAATGAAAGTTTGATTGCAAACTTCGAACAGAGGGGGCAATTCACTAAGTGGTATCTTACCGCCTCTGAGTATGCAGTCAGATACCGCACAGCTACTGTAAACATTCTTTATTGTTCTCCTCGTGACCGCTGAATGTAAAAAGAATCACCGGCATTGCCTGGCAATTATGTTTTATTTTAACAAATGCCCCCCCCCCCCATCCATACCAATCCTTTCGGGTCTGGTATAGATTTTTTTTTTTAAATGGCAGGGGTTCCCCCAAAATCCATACCAGACACTTATCTGAGCATGCAGCCTGACAGGTCAGCAAAGTTGGGGGACGAGTGAGCACCCCCCCCCTCCTGAACGGTATCAGGCCACATTTCCAAAACATGTGCACCTTGTCCCCATATTGATGGGTTGATGGGGACAAGGGCCTCTTCGCCACAACCGTGGCCGGTGGTTGTGGGAGTCTGCGGGCGGGGGCTTATCGGAATCTGGAAACCCCCTTTAACAAAGGGGCCCCCAGATCCTGCCCCCCCATGCGAATGAGTATGGTTACCCCCACCTCCTTGTGATGTCATCATGCGCTGTGATTGGTCAAAGCATTGCACCTTACTTGTGATCAGGTGCATTGCTTTGGTCAATCACAATGCACAGTCAGGGCGCAGTACATTGTGGGATGTGGTGGGCGAACAGCCCACCAAACGCCCTTACTGTTCGTGTACAGGACGAACACACGAACGTCTGATGTTTGAGTCGAACCAACGTTTGACCTGAACATACTGCCCATCACTATTCAGAATGTGTATCATCCCCTCTCCACTCCTTACACTTACCTGGACCCTCACTCCATTCAACACTGTGGCTATCTGTGGCATCTCTCTCCTTTTCTCCCTGCTCTCACAGGCTTTGCTGACAGAAGCGGGAGCCACTGGCTTCCATTGTCGTCAGTCAAATCCAGTGATGAGGGAGTGGGGGGCGGGACAAGCCTTGCAGTTTGTGTCAACGATGCAGTCAGTGGGGCTCAGGATTAAGCACACAGGTTTGCCACAATATGAAGTGATGTCCTCTGATGGCACACCAAGAAGAGAAGGTGCCAGCACTTTAACCACTTGCCCTCCAGAGGATTTACTCCCCTTCCTGACCAGGCCATTTTTTGCGTTACGGCGCTGTGTTACGCGGTCATGCAACGCTGCACCCAAATGAAATGTACGACCTTTGTTTCCCACGAATAGAGCTTTCTTTCAGTGGTATTTGATCGCCTGTGTGATTTTTCTTTTTTGTGCTATAAAACAAAAACAAAACAAAAAAAAGGCCGACAATTTTGAGAAAAAATTATTTTTGGCTTTTTGCGATTAAACATGTCCAGTAAAAAAATTTAAAAGCAAATTTCGGCATGAATTTAGGCCAGTTACATGAAAGTTATAGCATTTACAAATGGCAGTATATATGCACTGGGACTTTGCTATGCTTGTGTGGGTTTTCTTCCACACTGGAAGGACATGCTGGTAGATTAATTGTCTCCTGTAATAATTGGCCTTAGTATTTATGTGAGCCAAGGACCACGGATTGTAAGCTTAAAATAAAATTCAACACAAAACTGTTTTTGTTCTGTTTTTTTTTTTAGGTTTTTATAAAGTGGAGAGGTATTACAACATTTGCTAGGTTTTTTTTTTGCTGTCTGTACCTCTGTCAGGGAGATTCACCCTCTCTATTTGTCATGTTTATCATTTAAAAAAAGACTAAAAGTGAAAGAGAATCCTAAATTTTGGTTTGTCACCAGAACAGGAATAAAGGGGAAACCTTGCAATGGGGACACTAGTTTAGGTGACCCTGGTGACATTGCAGGATATCCTCACTTTTCAGGGGTTCCCTCTCACTTCCTGTTTTGGCTATGAGACAGGAAGTGAAGGAAAATCTCCTTAATGGGGCCTGGTAGGGGTTAAAACCCTCTCTTAGGCCCCCTTTCACATTCCATATATCCGATTTTCATCTGTCTGATTACAGATGAAAACCTGACACCCATGGATTTCTATGGACTGGCGTATGTAAACATATGATCATCTGTTTATACCTGTTAATGTCCGCATCCGTTAACATCCATTTTTTGAATGGAAGAAAACCCTCTTTTTCTTCCATAAAAAAAAAACAGAATGGAAAAATGGATCTAAAACAGATGTCAACAGACGAAAAACAGATGTCAACAGATGTAAACTGATGAAAAACTGATGTGAACTGATGAAAAACTGATGTGAACTGAAGAAAAACTGATGTGAACTGATGGAAACTGATGAAAAACTGATGGAAACTGATGAAAAACTGTTGTAAACTGATGTAAAATCTGTTTTTTCTTGGAAAAAATGTGACTGAACTGATGAAAAAAATGTCACGCCTGTGTATAAGAACCTTTACTTATATGAAAAAAAGTTTTGCCTTTAGTTCTACTTTGAGGAGAAGGGACTTATGTGCACTGCTTACTCTGATTTCAAAGCACAATGTGAGTATCTAATAGTGTGCATTAGCAGCTGCAGCTAGTCAGCTAGAGCCTGTCTCATTTCCTCGGTGGAGTACATCTAGCATCATCAATCGCTTTCCTCCCCAGCCTGATTGTCCCTGGCCCACCTCTTTCATTCATTAGATTTCAGTTATTTCAATCCTAGAGCCTCAGTAAAACATGTGGGCATTATCACAGCTGCCTGTTTTCACGTACAGCACCCTGCCCATCATCCATTATCTTGCTTCATTGCCTAGAGAAGCACAGAGACCCAGTGATAATGTCACTAGGTGTAAAATAAGCTATATAAATAAAACAGAAAGGTTTATTTAACAATGTCATTAACATGTTGATGGGGGAGGAACTGGCGAAGGCAAAATTTGGCAGATTAGACTTCAGCTTTGAATTTTAGACTTTCTTTAGAGTCTTCCCACATACAACACATTGCAGGTACTTTTCTGTATTTTGTAAGCTTTAAGTAAGCCAATAAAATCTTCATTGTATGTTTTTTTTTGGGCAGCAGCACATTATTAACTAGCATCAGGCTGTTTACCTTATATTCTTGTCTGGGTAATTGCCCCTGCCCCCAACTTGCAGGCACTCTAACTATACAGTGTATCTGTGCTGTCAGTCATATTCTGTGTGCTATCACTCACCAAGTTTGAAAAATAGAAGAGTGATGGCAGAAAAAAAGACCAATTGGTCCATCAAGCCTGATTTCTTTTTTTAATACTTTTTCGTTTTTGCTGTTTTTTTTTTTTGGAAACTTTTGTTTTGTCTGAGTATAGATCTATGTTTGTCCCAAGCATGTCTGAATCTACTTACTGTTGACTGACTCACTACCATTGCTGGAAATCGTTTGGTAAAATAATACTTTCTAAGATTAGTTTTGAACTTTCCTCCTGCTAGTTTGAGGTCATGTCCCGGTGTTCTTGACCTGGTTCTCATATTGAAAATACTGCCCTCAAAATACTGACACTGAGCAAAATTTCTTCAAGTGGCTCCATAAGTTGAGCTCCAGTTCCAGGCTTGCTTCAGAGTCTAAGAAAACTTTCAGCTCTAGCTCCAGAAACCCAAGACTTCAACTTTGGTTTCATACTCGTAACACCCTGCAGAAATACTGGCTGCAGAATGTTAAATGGACACAAGATGGCAGTGTTCTTCAGTTCAGTTATACAGACTCTGTTGAAGAAAAGCTTTGTTGGACTTGTAGGCTGATAGCAGGACTTCTTTGTTTAATAATGAGCTAAGAAACTACATCTCCCAGAAGAGCTAGCTAATGGGCAGGGGCAGATAAATACAGAAGCCCTGGAACCAGAGTACAGGAAATGGACAGTGAGAGCTGGGGAGCAGGATTAAAGGGAAAGCTGTGCGGGACACCATAGGTCCAGGCTGGGCCAGGCATCAGAGAGTGAAGGAGTGTGGAGAAATTGCTGACCACTGACAAGTCAGGCTGATGATTCTGTGACCAGAGTGCTGTCCAGAGTGATCTCTGAAGGAGGAACCATAGATGCCCCTATCTACAGAGAGGGTGAATGTTCAGACAACATCAGATGAAATGACCATTAAACAACTAATAAATGTACCCCATAGTCTTTATAGGGTGAGGATCTCTATGAAATGTCCTGTCTTGTTATTATTTGTGTCTATGCTTCTCGCAAATTCAGAAACAGAAAAGACCAAAGCTAAAGTCCAAAGCATTGTGGCTAATGACATTTGTTAGCATGACCTACACTCTCCCCATTCAGCACTAAAATTTACAATTTTACGTTACTGATTGTATCAGAATAATGCAAATAATTATAATACTTTCAGCTTTATTATGATGATGACTATTATTATTGTATTACCTGTTTTAGGATCTCGTTATTTCTATAATTGCCATGTTTTAATATTTTTTGTTTTAGCATAAATCATATTTTATATTTGCTGTGTTTATTAATTTAGCCTATCTATACTTTTCTTACAACCTGACAAAATATATATTAGCTCTTCTAGAGTGTTTATCCTAATTCCATGTCAGTAACTTGGAAACTACTGAACCCATTGGAATCCACTTGACTGCAGGGAACATAGTATTTCCTTCAGCATTTATTGGGGATCACAGTCAGCCAATCTGCTATTGATGGGTATAGCAGGAGTGTCTGGGGAAAAAAAAAAAAACATGCTCCAATGGAAGGAGCTCAAGACCAAATAATAAAGGGGTCCAAATTAACTTATTGGGTATGCTCCTTCATTACATAACAAACCTGAATGAAGATGATGTCAGCACACCAAAAATGTTAAGTAAATAACCTTGGTTTACTTAAATGGCATGCTAAAGGCAAACATATATCAAGGCTATTTACTTAACTCCACCTTTACAAAATTGCTAATAAAATACATAGAATATACAGTACAATTGCTGTACCAGCCATGTTGTAATTTAGTGTTATTAAAAATTACCTTTCCTTTTTAATCTGCAGCTGGTGTAAATTTTCTGTAAAATTTAATTCAATAAAGCAACCTGGGGGAATTGCTTTTCTGCTTGTGTGATTGGCTCACAGATTTTCCTATGAGTCTGCACTAAGAAATAAGTCAAATTTTAGGTACCCCCCTGCAATAAGAATTTCAGTTTTGTGGAATACACCCCAAAGGTTAAATACTTTAAATGGGATGCCGACACTGCGACTTCATTAGAACATCAAGAATGCACCAGATGATTGTAATGAACCTGACCCTCTTGTTCAGATTGAGCCATTTCTTCAGAACAACAAAAAGCAGGAATTTGCTACAACATTCTGTTAAAATATTGCAATGTACTTCAATGTTTTTTTTCTCAGCAAAAGGGAGTTAATTTTTAACATTTTTAGTGTGCTGACTTCATCTTCACTCATGTTTGCAGTTCCTCCACAACAATGCTCCCATGTTTTTTGAGGGTTTGTGTGGTAACATCTACGAATTAATGAATTACATACCAGACTCCCAGGTCAGCATAATAATTACAGCATGCATCACTGATATTGGATCCCCAGATTTGGATATGTACTGCACAGCTCAATGCATGTGCTCCACCTCATCCATAGACCCTGATATTCACTGCTCACCTGGCTCAGGGCACATCAGAGTCTCAGACTGCAGGATTTTACTGATAAATCACAGAGAGTGATGAGTTGGCTGTAAACTGAGGACTTTTCAGTGTCTCCTTCTGTGTCTCCTTGGGTGGGTGGGGGGGGGGTAAGATATCAATTGAGAATGTTTCCCTAAAATGCTATCTGTGGTGCACGCTTCTGCAAGTGAGCAGGGTTTGCTTCAGAATCACTGTACAGTGACAGTGTTGGACCCAGCATGTAGATTTTCTCTTCTGCTCTGTTATTTCTGCTCCATATAGCCACCAGGGACAGCTTGTATCACTTGCCTGAGCCCCAGTGAGTACTTGAACAGCCTGGCAACCTAGTGCCTTCCCAGGGGCAAAGAGATCAGCCTTTCAATTGTGTTTAACTCCTCTACTACTGCACAGACCCAGTTTACAGCTGACAACAGGCACTCCAAAAACTGTCATATAACAAATGTAGTGTTCGTTTTAAATTAAAACAAAACCCCCAAAAATGAAAGGATTTATTAACCAAGGACCTTACATTTTTCCAGCAGCCTTTACAGAGAGTGTTATTTATGAGCCCTGAGCTCAGGCAGAACATAGATAGATTGGCCTCCATGGAGGCCTTGCTGCTGTTTGATATCTGTCTGGTTACCCTGCATTTTAGATTGCTTTTGGTAATGAATTGGACTGCCACTTGCTTTGAACATCTGCCTGTTTGACTTTAATTTCAACTCACATTTGGATACTTCATACCTCCTTCCATGGGACTAGCTCAGGATTTCAAAGAAAATTCACAGTCCCATGGACCCATCCCATGCTGCGGCACCAGGTGCTTAAATGCGCATTCCAGCACCCAGTGCCAGTATCTGATTTCCCAGCTTGAGTCTTCACCAGGCCGATGTGGCAAGTGCCCAACCCTGTCACTGCTGGAGACCCTTCATGCACTGTGAGCCACCTTTGGCCTATAGTCCTGCACTGTCAGTGTTTCTAATATAGCACTGTCCTCTTTACCCCATATGGAGCAGCTATTTTCCTGAGTGATCCATGTGTTGGGGTGTAACCCAGGCCTCCATGACAATGCAGGGCACTGACAACTACTTGGTTGGCACCAGGTGGAGATGCGAGTTATTACCGTGGACAATGCATGCCTAGTGGGCTCTTTTTGTAATACTTACTGGGTACAAGCAGCACCAGCTGTGCCAACCTGTAGCTCTTGTATGTGTGGAACTGCAGTCACAACTCTGTCCACTCACTGACCAATACCACTATACATTTTTTTCCCCACTGACCAAGGCATTTTTCCTCACACTGACCAAGAATGCCAGGCTTATCTTCATATGTATCACAACAGAGGGGCATTAGTTTTTCCCCTACTAACCAATGATATTGGGAATTTTTTCTCACACTGACCACCAACATCAGGGCATTTTTCTTTTTTCCTTGACAGCATAAAAGGC